>NC_083774.1:27745569-27868069 GCF_963514075.1 Conger conger
CTGAATCAAACCCACAACCTTTGAGTTACGAGGCCAGCTCCCAGTCACATGTACTACACTACACTAAACTACACACACACTAAACCCTCAGAGGGAAACGTTGGTCCTCAGGAGGGAGGCTTGTGGGTGGTGGGGTTGGGGACCTCGGGGTATCATGTGGTGCAGGGGCATTGAGGGGCAGGGGGGAGGGGGGGCGGGATCGGGTAGGGGGGTGGCTGAATTGTAAGAATTCAGTATGTTGAAAATGAATGCGATGACCCTCCCAGCGAGAGATTTCCCCACGGCCACGTCTGCCCTCTGGTTCAGCAGTGAGACTCTACTTCTGAAAAAAAATCCAGTTGCATTTCATTATTACAGCAATGCAAAGAATTTCAGAAACTGTGGACAGTTCATAGAAGCCCATTTCTCAGTTCTGCATTCATGAACTTCTTTCAGGCTAACGGGCAATATTTCTTCTCTCTGAACTGTATCTCTCGGGGGCTCTCTGCTTCCCCCGTGTGTTTGTATGTGGTATTACACCCTCGGTTTCTTTCAGGAGGTCCCCTCACCATGTTTGCTTGTTTATGAGTTTATGTTCCTTAAGTATAAGAAGCTATTAATTGTTCTTCATAATTAGACGCTTCGAATTTGATGCATAATCAAGTATGATGATTTACCATCTCTTTCATCTACCGAAATGTACAGTGGGGTCCAAAAGTCTGAGACTAAAATGCTTCTATCTTACATTCTTTTCTAATTTAATACAAACTTTTCATTACTAATTATAATATCAGCATAACAATTTGAGTGAAAAGTTGAATCTTTGCAAAACATTAATTCCAGAATTTCTTATTAGTTGGTATGTCTACCTTTTGCTTTAATAACAACGTGCACTCAAGCTGGCATGGACTCAAATTTGTGCAAAACCTGATGATCCATGCTATCTCAGCATTATTGGGCAATAATGCATTATTGGGCAATGTTCCGAAGAGCATCTTGTGATGTTACTGAATGCTTGGATTTTTTCAGTGTCCCCATTAATGTTCAGTGGGGTTGAGGTCAGGTGATTGTCAGTGGGGTTGAGGTCAGGTGATTGTCAGTGGGGTTGAGGTCAGGTGATTGTGAATTGTGCAGCATTCCTTGCTCTTCTTTGGCCTTCGAGTAGTTCTTGCAAAGCTTTGAAGTAACTTTCTTTTTCTTTAAATTTCTTCAAAATTCTAAACTTCCTGTTTATTTCCAGGATTACATGAGAAAAAAACCCCAGACTTTTGGACTCCACTATATATGAAAGCAACAAAAGACCATTAGCCCATATTAATTTCAGATTTTTTCTACTATCAAGATCAGTTTTCAGGCTGTAACTTGTGCTTTAACTTCCTATGGTGCACTACATGGAAAAGCATTACTTTAAGGACCGTAACACGTTAAAAGTTCAAACACCATATTATGTGATAGAAATTTGAAACTCAATTTGTTTGGAAGATGTCTGAAGTTTACATGAGTTTATGTGAGTTATTCTGGAGAATAACAGGACCTACTTGTTTTTGGATACATGTAGCATATGAGAACAGAAGCTTTGAGCATAATTGCATATTCTTACTATATCCACCTTTATTTTATACTATTCACCCAAATAGCACTTTTTCAAACCAAATGTATTCACTGCTAATCCTGCACACTTGTTGGATAAAAGTGGGCACAAATTTCCTGTGTCCAATGATTGGTTAGGTATTAATAATATCATCATGGATTGGTCAGGAAATTGAACAGCTAATGACTGACTAAACCAGGTAACAAACGGTGACTTGAGTGACTGGCAGACAGAGTTTCATCAGCGATTGGTCAGAGAAGAGACAATATGGTCAGTGATTGGTCAGGGAAGAGGCAATATGGTCAGTGATTGGTCAGGAAAGAGGCAATATGGTCAGTGATTGGTCAAGTATCACAGATTGGGCTTCTTCCTTTGGCTGTCCTGCTTGTGTATTGCACAGATTCACTGACATTTAAATGACCTGGAGGGCTCATCCTCTTCACTGAACTCTATGGTCATTGGACTTATTGACATGTAGTATGTGACATGTCAATGCACATATCATAAAGGTCATAGAGTCTGTCCACAGGCCAACACCAGGCACGATCAACAGGGAAGTCATCCCAATTCCTGATTGGTTCACAGAGACAGGTTTCTATTATTTTTCATTTCTTACCAGAGAGAACAGGTCTGGAAGCACATTACCCCATTACCCTCAGGAATTCAGAAAGACGTGTGTGTGCGTCAAGGTGTCTGTCTAGGTGTCTTTGTTTATTCCATCACACACCAGCCGTCAGCTGGGAGATGTTGCCAGGAGAAAGGTCTCGTTTGAGAGCAGACGCAGTCGAATGCACTGAGCATGCTCACTAACACAAACAGACATGAAGCTGACCCGACCGTGGAGGACCAGCAGGAGCCGAACAGGAGCGTTTAATTCCAGGGTATTTATTGAGTAGATGTGAGGTCTATAGATAGAGCCTGACTCCATGGTGTCTGTGGCCAAGAGAGAGGTTTCTAAGCAAACCAATGGATTTCTCATTAATTGTTGGAGGTGATAAATTCAACAGTAGTGGGAGGAATATGGTGCCTTGGTGTGGGAGAGGGAGAGGGAGGCCTGCCTTCATTGCTGCTGTCCTTTTTGTAACCCTGGCCTGGTCTGTCAGGACGAGGAAACTCGATGTCTTTAGCAAGAACTTGCTTTGCACAGTGTGAGACGGCCCCTTCTGTGTGATGTGGTGAATGGAGCCCAGCTCGACTGAGGGGCTGTGTGCATAATAGCGGTTGCCAGGACGATGGCCACACCGAGGGTCAGAGCTCCTGGACTGACTTGAGCAGGAGGCCCTGTTCTGAGGTGGGGTGATGAGAAGGTCCCACATGTACTCACACAAACACACACACACACACACACTCACACTCTCACACACACACACACACACACACACACACACTCACATTCTCACACACACTCACACTCACACACACACACACAAACACACATACACACTCACACAAACACACACACACACACTCACACACACAAACACACACAAACTCACACACACACTCACCCACACACACACACACACACACTCACACTCAAATACACACACATACACACTCACACACACACACACACACACACACTTACACTCACACACACACTCACACTCTAACACACACACACACACTCACATACACACACACACACTCACACACTCACACATACACACGCACACACACACACATACACACACACACACACTCACATACACACACACACTCACATACGCACACACTCACATACACTCACACACACGCTCACATGTACTCACACACACACATATACACACTCGCTCACACGTACTCACACACATGTACACATGTATATGTTGACATGCACGCTCACACTTACTCACATACACACACATATACACAAAAACGTATACGTACACACACACACACTCTTGCACTCTCACGTACACACACTCACTCATACGTGAGCACAGACGCACACTCGCACACACAGGCACACGTGCACACACACTGGTGGATCACTGTGTGAACCTCTCCAACAGTTCAATTGAGTGGAGTCCTGTTTGATCTGCAGCGTGATAGTAATATTTTAATGTGAAAAATATTTCTTCACTAACTGAAGCACCTCCTCACCTGGCTGACAGTTTTTATCACTGCCCCCCCCCCACCCCCCACACACACATGAAAAATATCCAGTACCAGTCAAACGTTTGGACACACCATGACATGATTTATGACAAACAGAGGAAATAACACCGGCATCAATCAGAAAAGGCAGAAAGGGCAAGGCGCCCACACATGCCCAGGCACTCTTTGAGCCGCTGTTTAAAGGGCACATCTCTATAGTTTCCTCTTATACCTCACAGTAGGCTCCTCAGCCGCCCCCATCCCACCAGCAAGCCCCAGTCTTAAACAAAATAAATCGGTGAGTTGCCATGGAAACACAGCGCTACACCAGTCCTTCCCTCAGAGCAATGATAGGAACGGATTTACAATGGTCTTGTAACAATGTGAGCCGCATGCCCAACCCTGTTCCTGGAGATGCACTATCCTGTATGTTTTCATTCCAGTCTCATGTACGTCATTCAACAGTCACAGAACTGCTAATTACTGAAATCCGGTGCAGAAACTCGTGTGTCAAATTTGGGATTAACTGAAAACCTGCAGGACCGGTAGTTCTCCAGGAACAGGGTTAGGTTGCTCTGTTCTGGGAAATACGCCAGTGTACTGTCTTTTTTGCATACACAAATATGCTCTTGCAATTTAGCGTTACAAAAGTATTTATCAGGTGCTAAAATCAAGTTTTAAAAAACTACTCCCTCAAGTATCAAGGCTCCATGAGACAAGTGAAGAACTCTTCTGTTTCCTGGGGAAGACGTTGGCTTTGTCATTTGATGGTCGGAGGGTTGCCGGTTCGATCCCGCCCTGGGTCTGTCAAAGTGTCCTTTAGCAAGACACCTAACCCCAGTTGCTCCTGACAAGCTGGTTGGTGCCTTTACTGGCAGCCAATCGCCATTGATGTGTATGTGTGTGTGAAATTCATGAAACTTAAAGAAGTAACATGGTGGTTGGTCACACTTTCTAGGTTTTTATATGCAAGAGGGCATTAAGGAAACACAATGAAAGTATTAAATATGTCCGTTCTTTAGTTTTGTAGAAGTAAGCGTTTTAAATGTATTGTCCTATGTTGAGAATGTTCTAGCAGTACGTCACATGAGCATAACCACGCCCTTAATCCCTCCACTTCATCATAGCTAATTCACTCTTCTCATTACCATGCCCAAACAGTTTAGTGAACTTTTATAGTGGGAAATTTAGGCTTAGAAAAATATGTTTTAAAAGACATTTAAAAAAAAATGTATATATATATATATATATATGTATATATAAAAATATTTTGTATTATTTGTTTTATTGTTGGCAAAAGAAAATTAGCAATTCTAATTAAAAAATATATTTCCCAAAATATCAGGTCTGGCAAACATGACCATGATAAGGTTAGAGAACGCCACATCTGGAGGGATTTTTGTCCATTTGTCCATGAACTTCTCAGAATTGATATGGAATAGTGCCCCTTCCACCACTGGTAAAAACATATAGATTATTATCTTTGTTATGTATTATGTGCAGCCTTTTTTCTTCATTTTTATTAAGGGTGCCGATAATTCCAGAGCCCACTGTAGGTAAGATATGTGGGTATGGGGGCGGATTTGTGGGGTGTAATGGCAGGATTGGGGGCATGAGGGTAGATATGGTGGTATGGGGGCAGGTATAGAGGGTATGTTGTCGGATGTGGGATACGGAGGGCAGATTCTGGTGAGTATGGAGACCACCACTGCTTCACAATGACAGGTGCGACCGTTGTGAGCAAGACACCTAACCCCCAAATGCTCCTGACGAGCTGGTGGGCGCCTTGCATGGCAGCCAATCGCCGTCGGTGTGTGAGTGTGTGTATTAATGGGTGAATGAGAAGCATCAATTATACAGCGCTTTGGATAAAGACGCTATATAAATGCCAACCATTTACAGGTGCCTTGGTCCCATGTGATGGCAGATGTCAGGTCTGCTCATTCATAATCATCAAGTGTAATCGTCAATTGCTATGGCAGCAGGTATAAAATGTCTTTTTGTGATTTCAAAAGACATAACAGCTATTAAAACTGGCCTTTAGTGAAAATTTGTTTTGGGAAATAAAATACATGCATGTCATCCCGTCCACAAGATGGTGTTATTTTACCTGGTTTAACCAGGATTGTAGTTTCCCCTTTCTGATAGAATGCTGTTGCTGGAAGTGAGCTGTGTGAATAATCGTATCATTCACCAAATTATTAAATTATTAATTATTGTTAAAATTGCAGGATTATATTATATTTTTCAGATATGACTTGATCATTGTACACTCAATTGGGGGCTGACAGAAAGACATAGCATGCTAAGCTTAAATTTGATTGGTAAATGAACTGAGCCGTTTGAGGTGTTGTATATATATTCCTCTTACAGCGCCACCTATTGGTGAAAATATATGAGAATATTACAATGGCATGCTGCCCCAGATATTTTACAGAATTAAAAAACAGACATAACTTTTATTGGGGTTACTCCCAGCCTTCTCTGTGTCAAATTTGGTGAAGATTATATGAATGTTCGGGAACAAGAAGGGTAAAGAAGAAGCTGTAGACATAAAAGTTATTTGGTAGAAAGAGTAGGATCTAATGATCTAAGTCATAGTATTTTCCCTTAATAATAGCCAAAGGTACCAATCTTTCAAACCTGCACATTTGCTATAGCACCCCCTAAAGGCCGACTGATCCCAAATGATATGGGGCTGTAGCAGGTTAAGCTTCAAGATACTCACCAAGCTTTGTGATGATTGGACAAAGCAATCATGAGTTACAGCTGTTTTAGTAAAGATGCCCATTACAATTGACTGACATGACATGGACAAAGGGTTTGCTCCATCCAAAAATTTGGTTACTCTTAGGTTACTTTTTCCTATGCTTTTTGACAAATTTGGTGAAGATTGGATCAATTTGTAGAATTTAGAAAAAAGAAAGAAATTCAAGTCTATGAGGTTGCCGCCATTATTTATTAAACGTTGTGCAAGTTTGATAAATTACTGTAGTGCCTCCTATTGCCAATTGTTACCAAGTTTTAGTGAGTACACACTGACCAGTAATACACATGGACCAAATTTTGAGATGAATGGACCTTGGCAAGTCCATGAAATATAATAAAGGGAACCCAGAATTGAGCTAACCACTGGACCACCGCGCAAGCACGATACTTTGCCGTTTTTGAAGAAACTTGGTCTAAAACTTCTATAGGCGTTTAAACTTATTTGCTTCTTATAGTGCCACCTATTGGCTGAGAGGTGCCAAAATTGGCATGTGTCATAGAATCATAGACTACATCCAGTGTGTATAAAAGGATCAGACATAGGATTCATAACTTACAGCTGTTTTAGAAAAAAACGCCCATGCCCACAACATTCAATTGACATGTCATGGACAAACAGTTTGCCACATCTAAATAATAACTGATATGTTTTATCGGGGTTCCTCCCAGTATACACCATGTAACATTTGGTGAAGATTAGATGAAATTAGTAGAAGAAGAAGCAAAACATTAAAAAAAAAAATGTAAATGGCGCAAAAATAAAATAAAAATCGTTTAAAAAAATCTTTAAAGGTACAATCGGTAATTTTGGTACAGAGTGTCGGCCCGTCAATTGCTTATTTTGAAACCCGAATTTAAGGACTGTAAACACTGGCAGAGGGTGAGTCAACATGTCCGTGAGTCTTTTTCAATGATAGGAACAGATTTACAATGGTCTTGTAACAATGTTTTAACACAAAAATCTGAAGTAGTAGGATCTACTGACAGGATTTTCCATTGACCATAGCCAAAAATACTCTCTTAGAAATCCTGCATATGTATTATAGCTGCTATAGCACCCCCTGACTGATGGCTGACTGATCCCAAATTCAGATTCTAGACCAAATGGTTCAGTGGTTAGGACCTAAACTGTAGACGGCTGCACCACCTTGGGGCCGATAGGTGTCATTGCAATAACAGTTTTTGTTGCCCATTCATCACTTTTGCCAAAGTAAAATAAAAAACAGAACAAAAACAATAGCTTGGACCCCTAATAATAATAATAATAAGGAGTTTTTCCTCACTAACATTGCCCTAAGTTTGCTCTTGTGGGAGTTTAGGCCAGGGTTGTCTGTGAAGCGTGTTGCGACAATTGTTTGTGAATTGTTGTTTCTCGCTATATAACAAATGATGGTTAATAATAATAATAATAATAATAATAATAATAGCATTTCTCTGTCAGAATATGCTTCAACAATGCACAGTTGTACTAAAGTGAATATTCCAATGTATTCCACTCTTATCTCAGGATACTGCCATGTTTCTGTGTTATATGTTACATTACATGATTGGCAGTTGGCAGACGCTCTTATCTCTTAGCGAAGTACAGTTGATTAGAATAAGCAGGAGACAATCCTCTCCTAGAGCAATGCAGGGTTAAGGGCCTTGCTCAAGGGCCCAACGGCTGTGCGGATCTCATTGTGGCTACACCGGGATTAGAACCACCAACCTTGTGTGTCCCAGTCATTCACCTTAACCACTACGCTACAGGCCGCCCTTGTGTACGACTTCTGTTTTAAGTAGCTGTGGTGTACGTTATGTAATGGTTGTCTGTGTGTATGCCGTTGTGTGCATGTACCATTGTGTGCATGTACATGACTGGGACCCGCAAGGTTGCTGGTTCGATCCCCGGTGTGGCCACAATAAGATCCGCACAGCTGTTGGGCCCTTGAGCAAGGCCCTTAACCCTACATTGCTCCAGGGGAGGATTGTCTCCTGCCGAGTCTAAAATCAACTGTAAGTCTCAATGGATACGAGTGTCTGCCAAATGCCATTAATGTAATGTAATCTAATGTTGTGTGTTTGTGGAGTAACAGTGGTGGTGCATTGGTACAGTCACTCAGTTTTGGCAGCCAGCCCAGTCACATGTAGTTCATGATTTTTGGCCACCAGAGGGCAGGATTTCCCTGAATCTACCTGAGATTGGATTGAGAACCCCAAAGGGGAGTCATAATGCTTCTGGCCAGATCTGAGTTTAGCATGATGTGTATCTGTGTTCTGTATGCATATGTAATCTATCTGTGTGTGTGTGTCTGTGTGTGACTTAATTAAGTTTGTCTAGCTATATGTGTGTGTTATAGCTTTGTGGTCTGTGTATTACTGCAATGTGTGTGTTGTCTAACTGTACGTGGTGTCAAACCTGTGTTATTGAATTGTGTTCGTGTGTGACAGAGAGATCGTGAGAGTGAGTGAGAGAGGGAGTGCAAGAGAAAGAGAGTGAATCAGAAAGAGAGAGAGAGAGAGAGAGAGAGAGGCACAGAGAGAGGGAGAAAGAAAGAGAGTGAGAGAGAGAGAACAGTTGTAAATTTCCCTCCAAATTCACTGCTGTGGCGACCCAGACACCGAGGAGACTGGGCTGTTGCCAGGCAACCACAGGTCTGGGCAGAAGAGGTGGACAGAGAGAGAACCGGGGTGGGGGGAAGGGGGGGGGGGGGTGTAGGAGACGGACATTTAAATACCAAGACCTAACTCAGCTCATTTTCATCTTCTACTTAATTATGACCAGACCTCACCAGTCTGTGAGAATGATTACACATATTTCAGTACAATGCCACGCAATACAATGTCTTATCCACAGTATCTGTGTGTAAACGCATTTGTGTGTGTGTGTTTGTGTTTGTGAGCCTTTTTGTGTGTTTGTGTGTACATTTTATGTGTGTGTGCATACTGTATGCTTGTGGTTTTGTATGTGTGTGTGTGTGTGTTTGCGTGCGTGCGTGCGTGTGATATGCATGTGTGTGTGTACATACAGTATGCATGTGATTGTGTGTTTTTAAGTGTGTATTTCTGGGTGCATCAGTCTGTGCATCAGTGTGTTTCCACTTTCACCTTAAAGTGAGTAAAGTGAGACCTGAGTACTGCATTTTGAATAGAACTGCTGTATTTTGTGAACAGATTAATGAGTGAGATTAGTTTGTAATCAGAGGGATAATTCGTTTTCCATTCCCCTGCAAAGCTCTGAGTTGTATTTTTCTCTCTGTAAAAAAAGGGGTGAAAGGATTTACCGTCAGTGTGAACCAGAAAGGGTTTCACCTGAAAAGAGTGGCAGACCGAACTCCCAACACCAGGCTGCAGGCTGCTCCAGGTACTGCAGCCACAGCGCGTTAGCCTTCTGTTTGCTGAATCTCACTGCACGAGCATATCCCTTTCTCCCTCGCCGGCAACCACAAACAGCGAGTGAGATAAAATGAAAGAGAGAGAGCGTGGGGTGGCAGAAATGGAGAGATGAAAAGAGGAGAGGAGAGGCGACAGAGAGGGTAAAACGGGGATCAGAGGCTGTCGCTCACTCCGGATTAAATCTGTGTCCCAGATTGACCTAATTTCTGTCCCAAGGGACCACTGTTGTGGAACAGGGAAGGGAGGAAGGGACGCAGGGCAGGGAGAAAGTGAACATGAATAATTGATGCTGGAAGATGGATGAGGTCGCCGTGGCTCCGCCCACAGCCTTCTCTCTCTCCTCTCCTTTTTTTAACCCAGACTCTTTTTTTAAAAATCTCTTTCATAAAAAGACAGAAATTATAAATATCCCGAAAACCGTTTTTAGGGCGCGGCACGGCGCTGACGTCTGAGATGCACGTGCCGCAGACGTCAAATGTTCGTCAGAGTGTGTGTGTGTGTGTGTGTGTGTGTGTGTGAGAGAGAGAGAGAGAGAGAGAGAGAACAGAGGGAGCATGTATGTGTGAGAGGGAGAGATGGTGAGAGAACTTGTGTGTGTGTGTGAGAGAGCATGTGTGTGTGTGAGAGAGAGAGAGCGTGTGTATGGGAGAGAGCAAGAGAGCGTGTGTGTTTCTGTGTGTTAGTGTGTGTGTGTTTGAGAGAGTGGGAGCGTGTATTGTGTGTGAGTGAGAGTGAGAGAGAGAGAGTCAAGGAAGGTGTGTTTTCAGTCAAGGAAGAAGAGGAGGGCCATATCTGTGAGCATATGTCGACTTCTCAAAGGGTGGTAATATCATTATCGTATTTCTCTCACTATTTCCTTCTACCTTCTTGAGTTTTTACACATTTGTAGCCCGATTTGTCTTTGCTAGACTTCTCAGACGATGCTCCTGGAGTGCGGTGGGTCTGATATTACAGTACTGAACAGACAGGTGTGCTACAGCAGCAGATCTGTTTGAGAGTCTTTGTCTCGGATTGAATGGGCTGGGGTGGTCGGTGTGGGCGCTCATCTTTATCCAGGTGTCGGTGGGGAGATCTTGCTGCGGTCATATGGCCCCCTTTTTTTGCTGTTATTGCTTCAGCGCCTGATTTTCTGGAGTAGATTCACTGATTCGTTCACTGAATAACTGAATCTCTCACTGAATCATGGAATCTTTCATTGAATCACTGAATCTCAAATCTTTCATTGAATCTGTGACTCTGAGTCAAATCCGAGTCATGGCCTCTGGTCATGCAGTCAGTTGCACACGTTCACGAGTCAAAACAGTCACAGTCGCCGAGTCACAGACAGATATAACCACAAATACCAGAGGAAGAGAATTCAAATTCAAGTCAAATAAAACAAAATCAAACAAAAAAGAGAGTACATTTTAAGTCTCAAAATAAGACTAAAATGTTATATTTCAGTGGACACAGGCGGTTGGGGAGGAGTCGGAGTCGTAGTCCGGTCAAAGAGTGACGGGGTGAGGCTGGGTCAGGATGTCCGTCTTCCTTTCCGGCCAGATTTAGAGAAATATCCCATAATCCTCTTTTCTTGCTGGGATCAGTCTAAACTCCAGTCCTGCAGTGATTTTATTACTGTAATCTCGGTGGTGAAATTGGCTTAGGGTCCCGCCTAATGGAAGGGAGGCTGGATTGCTGAGTGACGAGGCGGCACAGCCACTGATCTGGGGTCAGTTTCAGGTCCGTGCAGAATGCTTTTTAACCCTTTAAGGTGTGAGATCACAAATATTTGCTCAGAATGTTCTTAACTGAACATTCTAATGGTGGCTCTGGTGAAACAGCGCAGGCTATGAGACAGCTGGCAGCTGGTTTACCATTTCAGACTTGCTCCCAACTCCACATGGTTTAACTGGTTCACCAGTTCAGACCTGCTCCCAACTCCACATGGTTTAACTGGTTCACCAGTTCAGACCTGCTCCCAACTCCACATGGTTTAACTGGTTCACCAGTTCAGACCTGCTCCCAGCTCCACATGGTTTAACTGGTTGACCAGTTCAGACCAGCTCACAGCTACATTTACATAGGCGAGTATGACATGGTACCAGCTTCCAGCTCAGACAAGCTACCAGCACTACCAGGTTGACTAGCTTTATACCCAGCTAGACCAACTTATGACCAGTATGAGCAGCTCAATTTTCAAGCTGGTCAAGTTGGCATAGCTGGATTTTACAGCAGGGTAATGTATCAATGATGACTGGTAAAAAAAAAAAAAAAAAAAAAAAAAAACATTAGAGCCACTAGTCAAAGGGTGAGGTATGTACAGACCAATGGAAATGTTCTGCACTTGTGTTGTGTTATGTTGTAGTTTGAGGTAGTACTTTGTCGTGGCTTATTTTGGGTGTGCTGTGTTCGGTTGTGTTGTGCGCCAATCGTCGTACCATGGTTAGAAACACATATTGAGGAAAAACACTGCATTTTGGAATGTACCATTTGACATTTTGCGAAGGGGGCTCGGCTGTTTCAGAAACAGGGCAGCGTGAAGCAACTGTGAGCTGCAGGAGGGAGAGACAGGTGAGGAGTTTACCCTGAGAGAGAGAGAGAGAGAGAGAGAGGGGGGGGCTGCTGTGCCCTTTCAAATTAAAGGTGGAGACATTGCTAATCAGGCTGTAGGTGTGAATTTGTGCTTCATTTTATTTATCTGATGCTAAGAGCTGAATATGGAAGCTCTTCTGATTTTCCCCTCCCTCTTTTATCCTCTTATGCCAGCTTTCTCTCTCTCTCTCTCTCTTTCTCTCTCCTCCTCCTCCGTACCCCTCGCTTACAGCAAGCGAACTCATTGAGCCCAACAACTCCCAGGGGATAAACCCCGCCCTCACACATCTGGCCACGCCTCTCATGTGATGGAATAGAATCCTGAGTCAAGGTTGCCATGGCAGCAGCCCACCCTCACTGGGAAGATTTAAAGATGCAGTTTTTTCTTCTCTCTCTCTTTCTCTCTCTCATTCTCACCGTTTTTCTCTCCGTATCTCTCCCTCATTTCCTTTGTCTGTATTCAACACAGAACAAGATGGTGACACTCAAACACTTAATATTGATTGGATGATGTATATGACCTTTAACCCTCTCTATAATGCCTGATGTCACTTGGGAATTTGGAGGTGGGGGGGGGGGGGGGGGTTGGGGAGGGGGGTATAGGAAAGGAGTGTGGAATCCACAGAGATTCACAGATTTATCGATTGTTTCGATTTCATCCATAAATCTGCCAGTAGCATCCTTGTATGTACCCTCATACAAGGCAACAGGAAGAGGCTGTGTGGTGCAGGACACACAGACAGGAAATGACACGTAGAGCCCGGAAGAACTACACAACACAGGCTAACTTTCAAACACTTTCATTATTTTCTCCACATAACTCAAAAAACAAACAAATCCCCAAAAAAGAACAAAAATGAAATCAAAGAAATTAAATTAGAGAGAGGAAGGAGCAGAGCATGCTGGGGCATGCGATGATGTCACAGGGGGCAGGGCAGGGGGCAGAAGGGCGGGGGGGGGGGGGGGTATCTCCGGGGGTGAATGATACAGTATAAAAACTACAGGAGCAGGTAAATTGTAGCATTCATCAGGTTACCATGGTTTCAGTTGGACAGGTTCTCGCCGAGGTTCAGGAACTCAAGTCTGGTAAAAGCGCACGTCGTTCGAAAAAACAAAACTCGACGTGTTTACTGGGCTTTCGTTCCTTTACATCGCTGGAGAGTTTTAGAGTTTTTTCTAGACAGAGAGAAAGAGAGAGAGCGAGAGAGAGATAGGGAGAGAGAAAGAGGGAGAGAGGTACACACAGCCAGTGGATGTGACCAATAGGGGGCGACATAGAGGAAATTTGGGGAGTACAGGCCCCTCACACACATGCTATAAAAACGTCTCATTGAGTCATTGTTCATAAGCCAGCTATAAAAAATAAACAAAACACTTTTCTTTTTTTTTTTCTTCTTCTTCTCTCATTTTTCCTGCTTCAGGGTCACGGCAGCGAAGCGGTCGGACGCAGGCCTCCGCGGGTCACGCTCCCACCGTTCCTCTCCCACGAAACAGTTCGTCACGGCAAACGGTTTCGGTTTTCGCCAACAGACATCGTCTCGGAGAAGCCCAACACCGTCAACGTTAACGTAGGGATGAAACTCAGATCCGTTTTTTTTTTTTTTTGCAACCCTTACACTGCTTCCAAAACTAGAAGAGATTTATTTTTTTGTTCAATATTTTATCTATACAAAACTAAAACATACGTGAGCATGCAATTTTTGTTTTTACTTTTAAAAAACAAGGCAGTTGGCGTTTTTTCAGACATCTTGCAAATAGCTAGAAAATTTTTTTGTCCTCAGTAAATAAGTTGTTTTGAAAGCAGCGGTTGAAATGTAACAGTCTCTGAACTCTACGGCGGGCGGGGCGACGGCCACGGGTTGGAGGTCACGCCCAGACGCCCGGCACCTCTCCGGTGCTCCTGCGGAAACATTTTCTCATAATAATGCTGGCAACTCGAGCTGCGGGTGGGGAGGGGTCGGGGCATGGACACGATTGACAAGGCGGTGGACCTATGGGGAGCTGTGATGGATGTGACCGGCGGGGGGGGGGTTAAAGTGGGCTGTGATTGATTAGGGGGCGAGTCTGGAGGGGTTATGATGGAGGCGGCTGGCAGGCGGAGCAGATGTGGGTGGAGAGCGCTGTGTATGTGTGCCGTTGCGTATCTGTGCGAGCGCGGTGTGTCTGTGTTCATAAGTGTGTGTGTGTGTTTATGTGCGTTTGCATATGTGTGTGAATGCTATGTGTATGTTTATATGCTTGCTGTTCTTGTATGCATTTGCATATGTTTCTGAGTGCGGTGTGTGTATACGTGAGTGTGGAGAGTGTGTTTATGTGCTTGGGTGTGCATGTATGTTTCATTAGTGTGTGAGTGCATGTGTGTGTGAGTGTACAGTATATGTGTATGTGTATATTTATGCGTGTGTGTGTATGTGTGTGTGAGTGTACAGTATATATGAGTGTGTGCGTTAGCTTGTCTGTGTTGTACGTGTGTGTGTGTGTGTGTGTGTGTGTGTGTGTTTCTGGGTGCGCATGGTCATTATGGTGAGAAAACATTTCTGGGTTTCCATGCGGACATGAATGCAGTGATGAAGCCCTTTCAGACAGCCTGTCTCTCCTCTGTTGCATACGGTTGAGAGTGAGTAGCCCTGTTTAAGAATCCTTTCTCTTCTCCAGACTCCACCTATCCCACAATCCCCCGCGGCTGTGGAAAGGGGGGGAGGGCGTGTCCAGGAGGGGGAGGATGGGGTCAGCTTCTGTCCACACGGCCATCTGTTTTCCGGAAAGATTAACAGACACGTCCCGTTGGATCTCCTCACCTGGCGACGGTGAGCGGGCGCGGGCGTCACCATGGGAACCGCTCCAGGGGCGGAGCTTCACCCAGGGGCCACAACATGGTTTAACAAGCCCGCGCCAGATTCTAATCTCTTTTTTGTTAAACTTCCCAAGAAAAATAAAATATATAAAGTAATGAACCCATCGACATCATCAACAGAGCAAAACAAGGCAATTGAAAAAAACCCCCCAAAAAAACAATAATTTGCAATTCATCGTAATATCGTTAACCAATAAATAAATTATTTAAATAATAAGTTAAAATGGTCTTTGAAAGGAATGAGGAAACGGCAGGTAACGTTATGAGTAGAATGGTGGATTTGAGCATTTGCTGCTCTGTTAAATTTGACCTCACGTGTATCTTTAATGGAGTTTCATATTCTGTATAGACCTTATTATGTCTCTTTGTCAAAACAGGCTAAAGAGGGTTGGAGGGGGGGGGGGGGTGAATAGCCATGATAGTATTCATATTAATTCATAACAATAGTATAGATAATAAGAAGAATTAATAGGCAATACATTGTTTAAATAAAAAAGTGAATAAACAAAATGGCCACTCCAATGTTGAGCAAAATCACCATGACAACCAGAATAGAGCTGGAACCCTGCGTGGGACACAGAAGAGAGAGAGCGAGAGAGAGAATGAGTGAGAGAGGGAGAGAGGGAGGAAGAGAGGGAGAGAAGCATTAAAGCACACGTTCAGTCTGCTCCCACACCCACTCCTACACCCACCCCCTCCCTCTCTCCCTCCTGCCTGGAACAGTGTGTAACCTGCTCTGTGTGCTAAATGTGCCGTCCAAGGTTGGGCGTGCTCGCAGGATTAGGGAGTGATATTGTCTCTTTCACGCCAGAGCATGCAGTCTGAAGGCTGAACCACCTCGCAGTGATTGAGCTTGCGGTGCTGAGTGGTAAAATAAAGCCAGAGGTACAGTAAAAGCTGAAAACATACGGCCATTTACATTTGCCGGCTTGTTAACTAACTGCACGTTAAAAAACCGTAGTTAACTAGCTGGATATTATTGCATCTATCTATATATCTATCTATCTAATCTAAACATGATGCTCTTTATTATCTAAGTAAACAAGGAGAGATAAGATCAGATCAGATTCTTCTGCAGGTGTGATCCCTTATTGTTATTGACAGTATCTGTCCATGAGCATAAAGAATACATATATCTGGCATTGCAGCCTTACAATAGCAGTAATGAAACAAAATTCAAACATAGGCACGTACTGTTATGACAAAGTTATTGACACTACACAACCACCAAGTCCCAAATGGAAATATGGTCTTCCTCTCTTCCTCTGTCACTTAATTTTGACAGGATGCCCTTGCATGTGGTCCCAGCATGCTTTCATGTGTAAAGCAATGCACACACTCTCTTTCACTCTCACTCCCTCACACACACATTACTCACGCACACACAGACTCACATTTCTGCCTTTATGTGTGTAATTGCATGTGCACATTTTCATGTGTTCACACATTCATGTTCATTTATGTGACTGTGTTTGTGATATGTGCAACTGTGTGTTTGTGTGTACGTGTGTGCGTATTTGTGTGTGTATTTGTGTGTGTACGTTGTGTGTGTTTGATATGTGTGCGTGTTTGTGTGTGTACATGCACGTGCATGTTTTTTTGTGTGTATGTTGTGTGAGATATGTATGCAAGTGTGTGTGTGTTTGTGTGTGTACGTTGTGTATGATGTGTGCCTGTTTGTGTATGTGTACATGTGTGTGTTTGTGTGTGTATGTTGTGTGTGTGTGATAAGTGTGCCTGTGTGTGTGTACGTGTGTGTGTATGTTATGTGTGTGATAAGTGTGCCTGTGTGTGTGCACATGTGTGCCTGTGTGTGAGATATGTGTGCCTGTGTGCATGTGTGTGTGTATGCATGTATGTGTACGTGTGTGTGCGCCTATCTGTGTGTGTGTGTGTGTATGCGCACGTGTGTGTGTGTGTGTGAAAGACGGCATGTGTTTCAGATGAACCTGCCATACTGAAGTCTGCTGCATTGCTTTTCTCTTTGCAGCAAACATCCACCCCCCCTCCCTCCCTGGCCTCAGAGCCAATCTGATTGGCTGCTGCTGGAGAGAGGCATAAGCTGTTCCCTGGCAACAGAGTGCAGGGCAGCCAATGGCGGGGTGCATTGTGGAAGGAGCCACTTTGCCAATGCGCTGTTACTAAGGTGCTGGGAACACAGAGAGGCTGTGCGGCAAAGGGAATGATGGGGTAGCCAGGCGAGGCACCATGGGGTCAAGGGTCACAACGCACAACCCAGCACAGTACACTGTAGAGCAGTCTGTGTAACAGTTAACACTGCACTGCAAACACAGGTTGTGTGTAACTTCCCACGGGCAAAAATCGTTCTGTGATGGAAAAATGTACGAGAGAGAGTGTGTGTGTTTATACTCCTGAGACCGGACAGGAAAAAGTCATAAAAAATGTATTTTCTTTTTTTTGACATAATACAAGTATGAAAAAAAACATGTTATAGTGAAAATATTTTCACAAATATTATTCATATAATTGTATTGAATGTCCCTTGCAGTGTCAGGATGTGGTTCAGACCAGACCTGTGTCCCCTACAGAGGGAAAAGTGAATTAGCAGGTCTAAGGAGGTTATGTGTGCAGCCGGGTGTGTGTTTGCGTGCATGTGTGTAAGCTGTGTTGTGCATTTACACGTGTCTGCATGTAATCTGCCACACATGTAACCGGGTATGTGTGCTAGCTGTGCAGTGATAGCCTATGTGAATTTATACTCACTGAGCACTTTATTAGGCATTTATTAGACTTATTTTTTTACTTATTTGTCTTCTGCTGCCACATGATTAGCTGATAAAATATTTACATTAACAAGCTGGTGTACAGATCTACACCGAATAAAGTGCTCCCTGAGTGTATACTCATGTGTGAATTGTGGTGCATGTGTGTGGGTTTTGGTGGGAGTGTACGTGTCTGTAAATATGCATAGTTTGTGTATTTATGTGCATGTGTGTGCGGACTGTGGGAGTGTGTGTGTGGGTGGGTGTTGAGTGTAATTGCGCATGCAGTAGTTTGTGTTCATGTGTATGTATGAAGATGGCGTGTGTGTGTGTTTGTACGTGAGTGTATTTGCACATTGTTTGCATGGTTATGCGTGTGTGTGAGGATGGTGTGTGGGAGTGTGTGAGTGTGGAGACTAATGCACTGAATCTTCAATGCTGCTGTGGCCAACTGAAGAGCGTTAGAACAGAGGAAGCACTGCATTCTGGGAGATCTCTGCCTCTTGTCACTAGTGATTCATACATGCTGTATGTCCACAGCCTCTACAGTCTGCCCCACCAACACAGCAGAGCCACGGCTATCTATTCTGTACAATATCTGACCCTCCCATCCACCTTACTACTGCCCCCCTCCACCAACACACACACACACACACATGCACAGACACACACACATACACACACCCTTGCACAGACACACACACACACGCACAGACACACACACACACACACACACACACCACACCCACGCACACACCACACCCTTGCACAGACACACACACACACACACACACACACACACCACACCCTTGCACAGACACAGACACACACACACATACAAACACACACACACACCCGGAGCCCTTACCGAGTTTGATTTGAGCTGGGTCATGCTCTCCTCGTCCTGTTCTAGTGCAATGGGTGAAGACTTCTGTGGTGGGGAGAGGGTGAGGTCCCGGCAGAGGGGCCGCGCCTCCAGCTTCGGCGTGGGGTCGGAGGCGGCCCCCGCCGGCCACGCCCCGTCCCTGCCCCCCGGGGGCCAGGCCCCGCCCTCGCGGCCCTCCCGGCTCTTGGGCCGCAGTCTCTGCGGGGCGTGCGGCGGGCGGGGCTCGGGGTGCGGGTGGGCGTGGCGCTCCTCGCCGTGCCCGTAGGGCTTCTGGGAAGCGGAGTCCATGGGCTGCAGCGGCCGCATCTCCATCTCGTAGTTGCTGAGCTTCTCCTCGTCCTGCTCCAGCAGCCGCGAGCGCGCCAGGCCCTCGCTCAGAGCCCGCTGCGTAGTCCAGGCCACCGACGGGCAGTCCGCCCAGCGCTCCCGCGGCTTGTGGTTGGCCGAGGCGTGCCGGTGGCCGTTGGCCCGGCCGTCCAGGGGCCCGGAGGGCGTGGCGGAGCGGCTGCTCCCCCGGCTGCTCCCGCCCTGGTGCCGCTTGTCCTCGCTCCAGCTGTTGGCCCGCAGGTAGTCCCCCCCGCCCCCCCGGCCCTCCATCAGCACCTGGATCTCGGCCGCGCCTCCTCCTCCTCCTCCTCCTCCTCCTCCTCCTCCCCCTCCGCCCCCCCGCTCGTCGTCCACGGCGGTCTGCCGCAGGAAGCGGGCGTTCTTGGTGCGGTGCGAGGGCTTGGCCGGGCTGCGGGGCGGGGTGGAGGGCCGGCTGGGCACGGGGCTCAGGTCGGGGGTCAGGTCCGGGGGCGTGGTGCCCTTCATGTACAGCTCGGGGCTGTCGGGCGTGCCGCTGGAGACGGCCTCGATGTCGTTCTCACTCGAGTTCTGATGCTTTGGCCTTTGGCACTCCACTCCTGCTGAGTATGAGAGCGAGAGTTAGCATGCAGTATGAACACATAGCATGGGATAGTTAGTATGCAGCACTGACACATAGCATGGGATAGTTAGTATGCAAATATATACAATGCTCACATTAACAACATTCAACTAAGTGCTGTAAAGAGTTTATTTGGTGCAGTTTAGTCTTAAAAGCAGCAAGGTTTAATTGTTACATCATTCATAAATTAGATGTTCTAATCACACCAGTGTGACCATACACAGCAAAGGATTAACTGAAAACCTTACAGCTTCTTTTCAGTCCTAAAGGTGGTTAACTTAGCTGGGCAAAGAAGTGAGTAGAAGCTGTAGTCTGTACGCTCCCTACCCGATTCAGTCTGTACGCTCCCTACCCGATTCAGTCTGTACACTCCCTACCCGATTCAGTCTGTACACTCCCTACCCGATTCAGTCTGTACACTCCCTACCCGATTCAGTCTGTACACTCCCTATCTGATTCAGTCTGTACACTCCCTACCCGATTCAGTCTGTACACTCCCTATCTGATTCAGTCTGTACACTCCCTACCTGATTCAGTCTGTACACTCCCTATCTGATTCAGTCTGTACACTCCCTACCTGATTCACTCTGTACACTCCCTATCTGATTCAGTCTGTACACTCCCTACCCGATTCAGTCTGTACACTCCCTATCTGATTCAGTCTGTACACTCCCTATCTGATTCAGTCTGCACACTCCCTACCCGATTCAGTCTGTACACTCCCTATCCGATTCAGTCTGCACACTCCCTACCTGTCAGAGGACACTGCCGTGTTGGGACAGCTGGACATGTGCAACACACAAGCCAATTTATTTGGGCAAAACAGTAGTATAAAAAAGCACCTGCTTTTCAGACTGATGTTGTTCTCTTTGGTACACGGTATAGATCAGAGCAAAACCCATCTCCTGCTTACACACACACATACAATGAGATTCCCATTGTGAATAGAATAAACTATCAACCTGCTTCCTGTGGTCTAATCTGGAGCCAATCCTGTAACATAATCTCTTCCCTTGGCAAATGCCGTGAATGATGACTTCACCTTCTCCTGCTCCTGCTTTTTCTACATCCTCCTCTTTCATTGGAGGGTAAGAGGGTCCATGAGCCAATCGGCAAGGACAGGATGAGGCGGTTTTATAAACGGTTTTCGGAGGGGAACGAGAACTGTGTGTTCTTGCGGTGATTTGTCTCGTACGGTCAACTTGTGACACAATTCTTTACAGAGGACATTTTCCATGGGGAATTTAAGAAGATGGAAATTGTTTATTGAATAATAGATTAGTCATACTGTACATAAAAATATGCATGGAATTCTTCACCGGGCATGTTTGTGTAGTCCTCCAGTCTGTCTTGATGACTATTGGAGATATAGATTGCGTCATGTGTACAGCTGGAAAAAATGGTTCATTTAACCGATGTGTCAATAAAACAGGTCAATATGGCCCAGATTCGTCCTGTGTGTGCGTCTGTGCATGTGCATGCACATGTGTTTGTATTTGCAAGTGTGACTGATTTCTCTGTGTGTATACATATGCATGTATTGTGCATGCTTATGAGCATGCTTTTGACTGTGGGCCAGGCCATGCATGTACAGTATGTGTGTGTGCGTGTGTGTGGTGGGGCATGTATATATACAGTCAGGTCCATAAATATTGGGACATCGACACAGTTCTCCTCTTTTTGGCTCTATACACCACCACAATGGATTTGAAATGAAACGAACAAGATGTGCTTTAACTGCAGACTTTCAGCTTTAATTTGAGGGTATTTACATCCAAATCAGGTGAACGGTGTAGGAATTACAACAGTTTGTATATGTGCCTCCCACTTGTTAAGGGACCAAAATGGGACAAACTAACAATCATAAATCAAACTTTCACTTTTTAATACTTGGTTGCAAATCCTTTGCAGTCAATTACAGCCTGAAGTCTGGAACGCATAGACATCACCAGACGCTGGGTTTCATCCCTGGTGATGCTCTGCCCGGCCTCTACTGCAACTGTCTTCAGTTCCTGTTTGTTCTTGGGGCATTTTCCCTTCAGTTTTGTCTTCAGCAAGTGAAATGCATGTTCAATCGGATTCAGGTCAGGTGAATGACTTGGCCATTGCATAACATTCCACTTCTTTGCCTTAAAAAACTCTTTGGTTGCTTTCGCAGTATGCTTCGGGTCATTGTCCATCTGCACTGTGAAGCGCCGTCCAATGAGTTGTGAAGCATTTGGCTGAATATGAGCAGATAATATTGCCCGAAACACTTCAGAATTCATCCTGCTGCTTTTGTCAGCAGTCACATCATCAATAAATACAAAGGAACCAGTTCCATTGGCAGCCATACATGCCCACGCCATGACACTACCACCACCATGCTTCACTGATGAGGTGGTATGTTTTGGATCATGAGCAGTTCCTTTCCTTCTCCATACTCTTCTCTTCCCATCATTCTGGTACAAGTTGATCTTTGTCTCATCTGTCCATAGGATGTTGTTCCAGAACTGTAAAGGCTTTTTTAGATGTTGTTTGGCAAACTCTAATCTGGTCTTCCTGTTTTTGAGGCTCATCAATGGTTTACATCTTGTGGTGAACCCTCTGTATTCACTCTGGTGAAGTCTTCTCTTGATTGTTAACTTTGACACACATACACCTACCTCCTGGAGAGTGTTCTTGATCTGGCCAACTGTTGTGAAGGGGTTTTTCTTCACCAGGGAAAGAATTCTTCTGTCATCCACCACAGTTGTTTTCCGTGGTCTTCCGGGTCTTTTGGTGTTGCTGAGCTTACCGGTGCGTTCTTTCTTTTTAAGAATGTTCTAAACAGTTGATTTGGCCACACCTAATGTTTTTGCTATCTCTCTGATGGGTTTGTTTTGATTTTTCAGCCTAACGATGGCTTGCTTCACTGATGCAAATAGCACACTTGAAATGAACTCTAGACCTTTTATCTGCTCCTTGTAAATGAGATAATGAGGGAATAACACAAACCTGGCTATGGAACAGCTGAGCAGCCAATTGTCCCATTACATTTGGTCCCTTAAAAAGTTGGAGCACATATAGAAACTGTTGTAATTCCTACACCATTCACCTGATTGAGTATGTAAATACTCAATCAGGATGTAAATGCCCTCAAATTAAAGCTGAAAGTCTGCAGTTAAAGAATATCTTGTTCGTTTCATTTCAAATCCATTGTGGTGGTGTATAGAGCCAAAAAGAGGAGAATTGTGTTGATGTCCCAATATTTATGGACCTGACTGTATGTAAAGCAGTTACAAGCAAGATTATTGGAACAGTGATGCATTTCTTCGTAGTTTTAGCTCTGTACTCCAGCACATTGGAGTTTAAATAAAACAACAAATATGAGTTTAAAGTACAGATTGAGAGCTTTAATTTGCCCGTGTTGGGTGATCCTTGTAGGGATTACAGCCCTTTTAATAGATAGTCCCCCCATTTTAGGGCAGCAAACGTAATGGGACAATTGACTGCTTGACTGTTTCTTGTCTGTCCGTCTGTTATTGCATCATTAGTTCATGAGCAATAAAGCTAAGAAAAGGTTGAGAGTTGATTCTAGGCGGGAAATATGTTTGCATTTGGAGTCTGTAGGGCAGAGCAGTAAAGCAGGTCATCGTGAAGCTGCAAAATCAGGGTGTAATTTGTCATTCATATATTGTTTGGAAAAGGATGAAAAAAGTGAGAATGCAATGGGAAGCTCAGCAAAAGCAAAGGACCTGGTAGACAACAGAAGACCACTGTAGTCAATTGTGAAGGAAAAAAAAAAAAGTTAACTGTTAAGCAGATCAAGAACACTCTCCAGGATGCAGGCATAGATGTGTCAAAGACTACCACCAAGAGAAGACCACGCCAGCAGATGACTACCTCAGAGGGTTCACCACAAGATGCAAACCACAAGCCTCAAGAACACAGCCGGGTAAGAGTGCTAACAAGTATGTTTAAAAAACTGTATAGTTCTGGAATAAAGTATTTTGGGCCGATGAGATTAGTAATAACCTATAACAAAACGATGGAAAGAGGAAAGTGTAGAGAAAGGAAGGAACAGCTCATGACCCAAAGCACCTCCCTGCATCTGTGAAACATGGTGGAGGTAGTGTTATGGCTTGGGCATGTATGGCTGCCAGTAGAACTGGCTCACTTGTCTTCGTTGATGTGACGTGACTGCTGAGGGCAGTAGCAGGATGAAGTGCATTCTGAAGTGCACAGAAGCATCTGATTTGCTCAGATCCAGCCAAATGCCTCAAAATGAATTGGATGGTATATCACCTTCAGCAGGACAAGTACCCCAAACATACTGGTAAAGCCACCAAGGAGTTTTTCAGGGCCAAAAAGTGGAAAGTTCTCATATGGCCAAGTCAATCACCCATCCCTGCAAAGAAAGAATCAGGAGCTGAAGAGGGCTGGAGTACAGGCCTGGCAGAGCATCAGCAGGGAAGATACCCAGCGTCTGATAATGTCTATGGGTCATACACTTCAGGCAGTCATCAAATACAAAGCATTTGCAACCAAGTACCATATATGCTATCTTTATTTCTGATTATTTGTCCCATTACTTTTGCTCCCCTAAAATGGGGGACTATGTAAAAAAAGGGCTGTAATTCCCTCACGGACCACCCAATATGAATTTAAATACCCTCAAATTAAAAGCTGACAGTCTGCACTTTTTTATTGATTCATTTCTAATCCAATGTGCTGGAGTACAGAGCCAAAATAACAAGGATTGTGTCACTGTCCCAATACCTTTGCATTTAACTGTGTGTGTATGTGTATGTGTATGTGTATGTGTATGTGTATGTGTATGTGTATGTATATGCATGTATTTGTGGCACACATATGTGTGTGTATCTGTGTGTAGGACAGAGGGGAAGTGCAGTGAGGCGTGGTATGTAACAGGAAAGGCCTGGGGGTCCCTGCGGTGTGACATGCTAATCTGGGCGCTGGAGTGAGGACCACTAAACACTCACTGGAAACAATTATGAAACACTCCCTCATCCCCTCCCCTCCCTCCCGTCTCTGTCTCTCAGTCTTTCTCTTCCACTCTTTTTCTCCCTCTTGTTTCATCTCTCCCACTCCCTCTCACTAATTCACATTCAGAATGAGCTTCGCTGGCAGGACAATAAAAAGAGCTGTTTCCTGAGCACTTGAAAAGGGAAAGGGTGAAACACAGCAGAGCACAGTCTGAATTATTCTCAGGCTTCCTGCTTCTCCAGTACCTCTTTCCTTTGTAACATTACCTCTCCTGTGTGTGTGTGTGTGTGTGTGTGTGTGTGTGTGTTTGTGTGTATTTGAGTGTCTATATACTAAAATATACTTTTATTTCAATACATTTACTATCATGTTTCAATGTTTTTTATTAAGTAGTCTCATTTTCTTCTGGAAAACACGGGTGTCAAAATCATTTGCACCCCTAACAATTATTGTAACTAAAAAAAGCAATACAATTCGACTTAATTTAGTCAATGTCAGTCTAAATCAGTCTAAATATTGTGTTGGTCCATTACTTCCTATTTCACTAGAGGTGTGGTAGCAAGTACACAAAATCCGTCATCCATCAGCATAGGAAAAGCCAAAGAACTGTCAATTTGAAATAGTCAGATGGTAATTGACCTTCAAAAGTCTGGTAATGGGTACAAAAAATACCCACAAATACACACATTCCCATACAGTATGTAAGTACATATGTATGTGGGTGTGTGTGTTTGTGTTCTCTTGTCTGTAGGTATATATGTAAGTGGGTGTGTGTGTTTGTGTTATCTTGTCTGTATGTACATCCTGTCTGTAGGTACATATGTAAGTGGATGTGAGTGTTTGTAGGTGTGTGTGTTTGTGTTCTCTTGTCTGTAGGTACATATGTAAGTGGGTGTGTGTGTTTGGATTCTCTTGTCTGTAGATACATATGTAAGTATGTTTGTATTCTCTTGTCTGTGGATACATATGTAAGTGGGTGTGTGTGTTTGGATTCTCTTGTCTGTAGATACATATGTAAGTGTGTTTGTATTCTCTTGTCTGTGGATACATATGTAAGTGGGTGTGTGTGTTTGTATTCTCTTGTCTGTAGATACATATGTAAGTGTGTTTGTATTCTATTGTCTGTGGATACATATGTAAGTGGGTGTGTGTGTTTGTATTCTCTTGTCTGTAGATACATATGTAAGTGGGTGTGTGTGTTTGTATTCTCTTGTCTGTAGATACATATGTAAGTGGGTGTGTGTGTTTGTATTCTCTTGTCTGTGGATACATATGCAAGTGGGTGTGTGTGTTTGTATTCTCTTGTCTGTGGATACATATGTAAGTGAGTGTGTGTTTGTATTCTCTTGTCTGTGGATACATATGTAAGTGGGTGTGTGTGTGTTTGTATTCGCTTGTCTGTGGATACATATGTAAGTGGGTGTGTGTGTTTGTATTCTCTTGTCTGTGGATACATATGTAAGTGAGTGTGTGTTTGTATTCTCTTGTCTGTGGATACATATGTAAGTGGGTGTGTGTGTGTTTGTATTCTCTTGTCTGTGGATACATATGTAAGTGGGTGTGTGTGTTTGTATTCTCTTGTCTGTGGATACATATGTAAGTGGGTGTGTGTGTTTGTATTCTCTTGTCTGTAGATACATATGTAAGTGGGTGTGTGTGTTTGTATTCTCTTGTCTGTGGATACATATGTAAGTGGGTGTGTGTGTTTGTATTCTCTTGTCTGTGGATACATATGTAAGTGGGTGTGTGTGTTTGTATTCTCTTGTCTGTAGATACATATGTAAGTGGGTGTGTGTGTTTGTATTCTCTTGTCTGTGGATACATATGTAAGTGGGTGTGTGTGTTTGTATTCTCTTGTCTGTGGATACATATGTAAGTGGGTGTGTGTGTTTGTATTCTCTTGTCTGTGGATACATATGTAAGTGGGTGTGTGTGTTTGTATTCTCTTGTCTGTGGATACATATGTAAGTGGGTGTGTGTGTTTGTATTCTCTTGTCTGTGGATACATATGTAAGTGGGTGTGTGTGTTTGTATTCTCTTGTCTGTGGATACATATGTAAGTGGGTGTGTGTGTTTGTATTCTCTTGTCTGTGGATACATATGTAAGTGGGTGTGGAGGATTCTGGGTACTGCTGTCTCTGCTGTAAAGGTCATATCTGGCCTCCCTCCAGCGTCTCTCACTGCTTCCATCACTCAACCACCGCCAAGCGGTCTCATGTCTCAAACCTATCTGGGCCCTATTCTTCCTGTTTATTCGCTACATGTTAAATTCATAAGCCAAGAGCAGGTGAAAATATTAACTGCGGAGGAAAAACATTGGCTGTTTGCATTTTGGCTCCAGAACTGCTTATATGAATGATCAGCCGTTAAATGGACCGGTGCCTAAAACAAGCTCATTCGAACACATCTCCACTAATTAATGTCATGCTGTCAACAAATGGCGATTACACGTAATGACACAACTGTCAGCTTGAGTCAGGGACAATAGTACAGGAGCTCAGTCTGACAGTGTGTGGGCTATGCGGAGAGGGCCAGGCAGTAGGTGTGAGATAAAGAACAGACTTGAGGATGGCCTTTTTTCCTGTATCTTTCCACAGGAAGTGATGTCATCAATGAGTTTCAGCTAGAGGAAGAGAACTGAAGCAGAGGAGCCTAAGGGCTGGTAGTGAGGGGGAATTTACATTACACTACATCGCAACACAGCCATTTTGGGGACACTCTTATCCAGAGGGACTGAAAAAAAGCTCAGTATGTCAGTGCACTGAAAAAGGTTGATAAAAATTGCAGTAACACCAGAAGATTGAACAGACTTAATGGCAGTAACAGAGTGAATATGAGGAGTATATTCAGTTGTTCAAAGAAGGACAGAAAACATCACGGTTTCCATAGTGACCGACAGGGCAAAATCAGAACGGTGACTTAACTTATCCAATGCCACAGTATACGTATGTTCTCAACATTCTAACACATTCCTAACATGTTAATTGCATAGTTGTGCTCTTACACCTTAAAGGAGAGCAGAACATCTGATGGACTGGTATGGCTGAACTGTACAAAACCAGTATTGCAGGCAGGTTTGTGTGTGTGGAGGACTAGAGGTGAGAACCCTTAGTTTTCTGCTCCTCCTACAGACAACTCGGCCAGGCCTGAGGAGATTCCATCAGTCAGTCCCTCTGATCTCCTCCTCTGACCTCCTATCCCTCTGTTTCCTCTCCCCATTTCTCCCAGCTCGTCTGTTTGTGGGCGTCTGTGTATCAGAGAGACCGGTGCTGCTGGGCACCCCAGTTGCCATGGCGGCGGAGCACTGACCGTTTCCGCGGTGATGGAAGGAGGGGGAGAATTCTTTGGCAGTGACCCTGGCCAGCCGACACTCCTCCTGCGCCTTCTGAGCCGCACCCATGGCCGCCTCCGCCTTCCCCCGGGCGTGGGCCGTCCTGTAGGGAGAGAGGCTAGAGCTGAGCATGCGCATACGCACGTACAACACACACACACGCACGTACAACACACACACACGCCCATAGGCACGTACAACACACACACGTACAACACACACGCACGTACAACACACACACACATACAGTACACACACACACGTACAACACACACACATACGCCCATACGCACGTACAACACACACACACACACATACGCCCATACAACACACACACACACACATTCACACACCCTTGCACAGACACACACACACACATGCACAGTACATACGCACGTACAACACACACACACACACACCCATACGCACATACAACACACACACACACACACACGCCCATACGCACGTACAACACACACACACACACCCATACGCACGTACAACACACACACACACACGCCCATACGCACGTACAACACACACACACGCACCTACAACACACACACAAACACGCCCATACGCATGTACAACACAGACACAGTACACACATAAACATACATACAGTACACACACAAACATACACACACATACAGTACACACACAAACATACGCATACATACAGTACACACATAAACATACACACACATACATACAGTACACACACAAACATACATACAGTACACACATAAACATACACACACATACAGTACACACACAAACATACACATACATACAGTACACACATAAACATACACACACATACATACAGTACACACACAAACATACATACAATACACACATAAACGTACACACATACAGTACACACACAAACATACACATACATACAGTACACACATAAACATACATACATATACATACAACACACACATACACACATACAGTACACACATGCACACACATACAGTACACACATGCACACATACACACACATACATACAGTACATAAACATACTACATACATACACACACAGTGCACTCACACATGCATACACATACATACACAGTCCACACACATACACACACATGCATACACACACAGATACAGACATACATACAGTACACACATGCACATACACATACTATGTACACATACATACATAAACACAGACACATAGTAGTGGGCTCCACAATTATTTGCACCCTTAATAGAAATTGATTTAAAAAAGGCTGCATATAATAAACAATATGGATAATGATCTATATTTATGTTCAAACATATGGGAAAACTATACTTTTTTTTATTTAGTGATCTCATTTTTTAAAATGAAAACCACTGGTGTCAAAATGATTGGCACCCCTAACAATTATTGTACAGTTGGGGGTTCTGGCTCCAGAGAGTGGGTCTACCCCTGCGGATGACCTCGGTTCTGCCCTGAACACAGGTCCTTTAAATATTGAGCCTGAGACCTTCTCTATGTATCCTGTTTGCAACACTTTTCTCATTGACTTCAATGCATGAACGCTCACTCTCCCATTGCATGTCAACTGCAGACTTTCGTGATTAAAGGGTCTGATGGTGATTGTGTAGGTGTTATATGGGACCAGTTGAAAGGACTATAGATCTAGAAACAGCATAGATCAAGAAATTACAGTCAGACAGTAGTTCAAAGTCATAGCATAGGCCTATTTGACATGACGAGGAGGAGGCAGTTCACCAATTTGTCGCTCGTAACCTACAACGTGACCAATCAGACTACCGCTTTCTCATTCCCCTGATTAGACGCACCTTTCATCATTCGGAATAAAACTAGGCCGTCTCTCTTGTTTATTTGTACCGAAGTAAACCAGCTCACTTGCAAAACTGCCAGCTGGAACGCCCGCCAATTTAGCAGCATATCAGCCTTTTGGGTGGCAGAGCGGCGTTTCAAGAGCAAGCGCGAGAGAAATCCCTGCAGTTTGTGACTCATGCAAAACGAAGCAGTGGAAAAACACATTTCATCCGGAAGCTCGATGTAATGATGATTAATCAGATCGCTAGATCCCGACCGGCCAAACTAGCTTACAGTTTGGCCAATCAGGGGGCTGACTGATCGCCGTAATATCAAAAACCCTGACTACCGTTATCTCGTCCTAAATATAGACACGCCCGGGAGATACGTTCTAGTTATAATAATCTTTGACGAAGCCTCCGGAACACCGCGCTCAGACTCTTGGTTTTTGCGGCAGAAGGTTTCCAAGTGAGAGCCTTGAAGAACGGACCGTTTTTCCAGAGGGAGCCATGTTGCCGTGGAGTCCCTATTCCTCAGGGAAGAAAGCTGAACACAGCTGGCCACAGTGTGTTCCATACGCACGACTCGATACGAGACCGGGGCGTGTCCATACAGCGGATGCCAGTGTGTTATTAGGATGAGCCAGCCAGACTTGGTTATAAATATGATATTATATGTGACCCGTTCTATCATAACCAGTCGTAAGTCGCGACGGTCAATTTCACATAAATCGATGTTTATGTAAATTTTTTTATTTTTTGCTGTAGGTTTTGATATTTATTTTGTAGAATAATATCTTCTGTTATTGGTTTTCATTATCTGCATGTCTTAATGCGGAAGATGTCAAAGTGAAAGCAACACAGGAGTTGTGCATTGTTTCGAGGCTAGCCATTTGCATTCATGGTCTGTATGTCTTAATTTGAAAAGTAAATATTCTGAGTAAAATACAGTTTTAAAGGGTTCATACATAAGATGACAAGTTAACGCCCCGGAGTTTCATTAGTCCAGTGTCGGTAGTCTCCCAGCCTCCATCTTGTCACAAAACTTTGAAATGAAACAGGACCCAACTCCCTTGATATGTTTTGCGGGCAAAGTTTCAGATATGTTCCAACCCTTTGCAACCCTACATAGAGGGTCTAGAGATCAGATGCCTGGTAGTGGAGAAGGTTCATGAAGCCTGTTATCTGTGCCAATCTCTGACGAGACTAAATAATGAACTTTTTTCTCTCTTTCGTAAAACAGAATAGGCCTTATGCAAGAACCACTTGTACAAGCAGATTTGTTCCAAAATTGCTTAAATCTCTTAAAACAAGTGATTTAAGAGCGCATCTTATTTAGAATTCTTCCTTTGGTTGGAACAACATTTACAAGTGCTTCTGACCTGTTGTACGAATCATGTGACCAAGAGGCTTGCAGTGCATGTCAGCGCGGCTCTTCTGGCACACTGAAATTGGATCAGACTTTCAAACAAGGTGTTTTAGAACAAATATGAATCAAGATTCAGCAACTGCATTGTCCCATTGGCCATCTAACTGTGGGAAGCCACCTACAGAATCCAATGGACATCTTCATTTAGGACAGTTGTCTGAAGGTAGGTGCGCTTAATGTAATGTTTGTTGAATCCGATGTGGCTCGTATGAGCCCTTATTGATGAGAAATGAATGATGAGGTCGTGAAAATATTCTTGCATGAGGCCCAATGATTGGTCTTCGTGGTGAGTCACTGTCAGCATATGGTATCCTTAGTTTTGTGACAGCTGACTCTCCAGCTGTTCACTCTCCAGGCACTAGTGTTCACTCTCCAGTTACTAGTGTTCACTCTCCAGGCACTAGTGTTCACTCTCACTCTCTTGCTGTGTCATAAGCACTCTATGCAGTCGTTTTGGCCACAACCATCTCTGAGCCACACAATTAAAGTAAAACATTTTTTTGGTACTGTATTGTTATTTATGTGTCTGTGATTGCCTCTGCCCCCAACCTCAGTTAGCGGTCTCTGCGTGCGTGTCTCTGAGAGAGCTCCTGTGCTTTTTAATTGACGCTTTGTCTCCTTTTCACGAGGCTCTCACAGCAGCGTCCCGTCCACCTCCCACCTCCCAGCACCCAGCCCAGCACACACAGCCTGATAAATAATTCACTCTGAGAATCAATGCAATGCGTGCGTATGTGTATGTGTGTGTGTGTGTGTGTGTGTCTGTGAGTGTGTGTGTGTGTCTGTGTTTGTGTGTGCATCTGGGAGTGTGTGTGTGTGCATGTGTGTATCTGTGAGTATGTGTGCTTATATGTGTGTGTGTTCAAGTGTGTGTGTGTGTGTGTGTGTGTGTGCTTATGCGTGTGTGTGTTTCTTATTACGTAGGTATTTCTGAGAGTGCCTATGTGTTTGTGTGCTAGAAGCTTTATTGATTTCTGCGTGCGTGGTTTCATTACAGATTTTATGAATCTCTGACACCTGTTTTTTCTTTTGTTTTTATTATAATTCATCATCTTTTATTGCTTTATGTACCCGTTCTCTCCGGGATTCTTGTTATATGTAAAGATGGGGGTGTACAGGTATATTACCGAAGGGGTCCTGACTTTAACACTCTAACTCAACACTTCCTCCTTCCTCACACCAGCTAATGGAGGACCAAACACTGGCGTGTTTAGTGATTTCTTCATCTCTCCCTCCCCTCTCTCACCCTCTCTTCCTGTCTGTTTCCCCCTCTCCCTCCCTCCATCTCTGGTGCAGTGTAGCATGTGGAGTTATTGATCTTCTCTCTCTGTCTCTGCTCCCTCCTGGCTCTCCTCACCTCGGCTGCTGCTTCCACGGCTGACAGACAGAGCAGGGCATCTCGGCTGGTCAGCGTGAATCTGTCAGTCCGTATGTGATTGTATGAATCAGCATGATTCAGTGTGCATTTGTATGAATCAGCATGATTCAGTGTGCATTTGTATGAATCGTGTTATTCAGTGTGCATTTGTATGAATCGTGTGATTCAGTGTGCATTTGTATGAATCGTGTGATTCAGTGTGCATTTGTATGAATCGTGTGATTCAGTGTGCATTTGTATGAATCGTGTGATTCAGTGTGCATTTGTATGAATCGTGTGATTCAGTGTGCATTTATATGAATCGGCGTGATTCAGTGTGCATTTGTATGAATCGTGTGATTCAGTGTGCATTTGTATGAATCGTGTGATTCAGTGTGCATTAGTATGAGTGTGCATCAATGTGACTATCAGTATATATCGGAGTCCGTGTAAGTCATGTTTAATCAGTGTGAGGCACAGTTAATAAAAGTGTTACAGTGTAGATCAATATGGTGTAGACCAGGATGCCAATCACCCTAACACTATAACACTATAAGTGACCTCCGACCTCTGAAGGACAATTAACACTTGCCAAAATGAATTTAATTTTGCCATTGAACTAATAAACTCAGAGAAACAAACACGCACTCACACACATGCATGCCTGCATGACTGCACACACGTGTATTGATATTATCACTGAGTAAAAGCAGAACAGCAATGTCCAGTATTCTGGGACATTGGTCACAGTGTAGGCCCCCCTTTCCTTTGAACTCTCTCACACATTTGTGTAAAGGGTGTGTGTGTGGTGGTTATATTTTTAAGTGACTGCAAAGTGGCTGGTGGAGGGATTAAGCGCTCTAATAGAGTCTGGTAATAAATTGAACTCCACCCATTCAATCGCCACATAGGAATAATATTGCTATGCAATCTAATTGTGCTGATGCTTAATACATATGTAATGTGATGTAATGTGACATACCATAATCATGCCGTTCAGTGTAGTTTGAAGCTATTCACGTATTTGCATTTACAGTTTTGAGCGTATTGCGCGCGCGTGTGTGTGTGAGAGTGTGTGTGTGTCTGAGTGTTTGTGTGTGAGTGTGTGTGCGTGCACAAGCTCCAGGCCACTTAAAGATGACCTCCAGCAGCTTAACAAGCTTATAGTTTTAAGATCCCCCTCTCTGTCCCTCTCTCATTTCCTCTCTTCATTTCTCTCCTTCTTTCTCAAAGTCGAGACATTCCCATCACCCTGCTGTGGAAATGAAAGGGAGAACAGGTCCCTCTGGCTCTCTTTGTGACCATCTCCTGCTTCTAAAACCTCTCATTCAGTGGAGCTGCTGCTTGCAGAAGACTGTGTGCCTGGCTTTCTGACCGCCCACCCACCATTGGCCCTACCCTTATGACCCCTCACTGACCCTGACATGGCCACGTGCCCCACACCAAGCTGTAAGCCGTATGAGATCTGCTGACTGGAGTGTAGTGGCCTTAGTGGATTTTAATCTGGGGAACAAATAAAGTAGAATGCATATGCACTCATTGACACGCGAACACACACACACACACACACACACACACACACATACATGCTCACACACACGTACCCATTCCCAAAGACGCTGTCTAAACACAACCCAATATTTACTCATTTACACACATAAATATGTACATGCTCAAGTTTTACAAGTATGGAAAAGTATGCAATATGATTTTGATCATTTCCAGGTCTGGAAAAGTATCGGGAAAGTGGAAAAAGCATGTAAAAAGAAGTGTGTTCAATTTCAGTTTCATTTGTTCAAATAGATCTCTGGATCTGCAAAAACTGAACGTTAGGTGATGTCGAGGCCTGTGGACATTCTTGTGCTTTCGTACTTGAGCACAGCTGAACACTGGCTGCAGCCACTAAAAAGCTGAAACACTTCCACAGCGAGCGTTTATTCTCCCGATTGTTCATTTGCTCAGTCATTACAATGATACACTTGTAGCCTGTGTCTGTCCTGTAACTGGTGGCACTTAGAAAACCCATATTTTAATTTACTTTTCATGTTTCACTAAGTAATGACACTTGTTGTTTCTCTTATAGGTTGTCTGAGTTCAGCAGTCTCATGGCTCCAGGCTTGGGCGAAGGGGTTAAAAATGAGCCGATAACTGTCTGGAAATTTAGGTCTGGAAAAACCTGGATTTTTTTAATGGAAAATGTGTAGAGAGAGTGAGTGTGTGTAAGTATATATATGTGTGTGTGTGTGTGTGTGTAAGTATATGTGTGTGTGTCTGCCTCCTGTTCTGCTCAGCATTGTATCTGCCTTTTGCTTGGGCTTGCAGCCAACACGGTGCTGGCATAATGCGGAAATCTCTCTCTCCCTCTCTCTTTCTCTCTCTTTCTCTCTCTCCGACTCTCCAGAATCCTCTACAGGGCTTCCACTGTGACCCAGTACAGGAACACACCAGGACCAGAACCTGAGCTTTACTAGGACAGAGCAGATTAGCAGCCGCTCCCACCACTGACAGCCATAACCTTAAATCACTGGAGCATCCAGCATCTATAGGAGCCATGCTGTTAACAAAATGTACATCGGCAGGTATTAATGCCCACACACAATCTGCACACACACACACACACACACTCGTGCCGACACGTGTGCTGACGCAGGTGTGCCCGCTCGGAAGCCGCACCAGGTTTGCGTCAATTCCATTTCAATCCAGACGATTAAGGCCGCCTCCGACACCTGAATAATGAATTCGCGAAACAATTACTTCCGGTGGAACTCCTTAACAGAGCTGCAGTTCATTATTTCCCCAATCAGAACAGCTCACGAATGGAATTCTGATTCATATCCCGAAATGACTCAATCGAAGTCACCGAGTGAAATATCCCCCCCCCCCTCCCCGCCTGGTGTGTGTGCGGGGCTCACCTGGACAGGGCGATCTCGGCCTTCTGCTTGGCGATGTCGGCGGCCTTCTCGGCGGCCTCCACGGCCCGGTCCACCTTCTCGCGGATCTTGCTGGCCCGCAGCGGGATGAGGTTCTTGCGCTTGCCGCTCACCAGCGAGTTCTGCTTGTACTTGCCCTCCTCCTTGGTGCCGTCGGGGAAGGTGGTGCAGCCGTAGCCGTGCCGGCGGTTGGCCAGCCACTCGCCCTCGTAGCGCAGCCCGTCGGAGCGCCGGCTCACCCCGCAGCCCGAGCGCTTGTCGCTCTTCCACTCGCCGGCGTACGCCTCGGTGGTGGTGGCGTCCAGGTCGTCCTCGGCGACCGACAGCTCGGCCTCGCCCTCGCCCAGGCTGACGGTGGAGTTGATGTCGGAGGCGGCCGAGCTGACGGTGCTCATGCCCGCCTCGCTGCGGAAGGAGCTCTGCTTGCTGCGCTGGCTGGCCAGCGAGCTCTTGGACTCGGACTTGCGCAGCTTCAGGCTGCTGAGGATGGAGCGGCGGAAGAGGCCCTTCTTCTTCCCGCGGAGGAGCTCGGCCTCGCCGTGCGCCGTCAGCACGAAGCCGCCCCGCGACACGGCCGGGCTGCCCGCCGCCCCGCCCCCGCCCCCGCCCCCGCCCCCGGCCGCGCCCGGCCCGTCGCCGTGCAGGGCCGCGCCGTTGCTGTGCTCGGAGCGCAGCGAGTTTATGGACGTGCGCAGCGGCGAGCGGATGACGGCCGCCATGCCGTACGGGACGCTCTGCCGCACGCCGTAGCCGTGCCGCATCCCGCCCACCCACTGGCCCTGGTACGTCCCTGCGGAGAGAGGGAGAGAGGGAGGGAGGAGAGAGGGAGAGAGGGAGGGAGAGAGAACAGTGAGTAATCTACTTAACAATATAATATATAGACTCAGAGGCCATTTTATAAAGTACACCTGCTTGTTAAAGCGAATAGCCTGCTCCCCCAAACAGCAACTCACATGGCTGCAACTCAGTACAGTGCCGTAAGTATATGCAGAGTGACCATCTTTGTTTGCAGAGTGACTATCTTTGTTATTTTGGCTCTGTACCCCAGCGCCTTGGATTTGAAATGAAACAATGTTAAAGTGCAGAGTTTCTGTTTGTGGCTATTTACATCCATATCAGGTGTTGCATCCCTTTTTATATTTCCTCAATTTTGGGGGACCAAAAGTAATTGGACACTTGGCTGATCAGCTGTTTCTTTCATGTACAAGAAAGGTAACAAAAGCAGGCCATCATAGGGTGTAAAAAGAAAAATGAATCTATCGGATGCATATCAAAAACATTGGGTGTCAGAAAGTCAACTGTTTGATGCATTGTTTTTATGCAAGAATGCCCCGGTGAGCTTAACAATAGCAAAAACCCTGGTAGAACATGGAATTCCATTGTAGTGGAATACAAACAATACGTTCAAGAATACTTGTGAAGAAATAAACATCTTCAACTTTCCAATAGACCAAAAACACTCTCCACAATGTTGGCATTAAATGTGTCAAAGACTACCATGAGGAGAAGACTACATCAGCATAACCTCAGAAGGTTCGCCGCAAGATGAAAGCCGCTGGAGTTTAGAGTTACTAAAAAGTACATTCAAAACTGTGGAGTTCTGGAACAAAGTCTTATGAACAGATGAGATGACCTCGGAAGACCACTGTAGTGGATGACAGAAATATTTGTCAACACCCTTTCATCTCAAAATCCCTTTTCAACTGTCGAACAGGTGAAGAACACTCCATGATGTAGGCGTAGATGTGTCAGAGATGAGAATGAAAAGAAGAATACGGCAGCATAACCTCAGAGCATTCACCACAAGATGCAGTGCTTGTCATAAAGTAATCGAGAACGGAACGGCTAGGTCCTAAAAAGTATATTAAAACATGTATAGACCTGGCCATATCTTATCTCAAGGTCTTCTGGTCATGAGACAAGTATTAACTTGTACCAAAATGATGGAAAGATAAAAGTATGGAGAAAGAAATTAACTGCTCATGATCCAAAGTGGGGGTGTTTCGTCTGGTAGAGGTAGTGTTATGGCTTGGGCATGTATGGCTGCCACTGGAACTGACTCACTTGTCTTCATTGCTGATGTGACTGCTGACGCCAACAGCAGGATTCATTCTGAAATGTACAGTGGCATTGTACCTGCTCAGATCCAATCAAATTCCTCTGAAATTCATTGAATCATGGCACTTCACCTTGCAGCAGGACAATGACCCCAAATACACAGATGCGCCAGACAGACTCATTCGTTATGACACATTCCTCCCGTATTCATCATTAAAATTCTGCCATGGTAACCCTTCTGTCGGTTTGCACCAGATGGGATAGCCTTCGTTGCCCTCGCACATCGATGAGCCTTGGGTGCCCAACACCCTGTCACCGGTTCATGGTTTGTCCCTCCACCAGTGCTGACTGGGAGCACCCTACAAGCTTTCCCCTTTTCGGAGATGCTCCGACCCAGTCGTCTGGTGATTTGGCCCTTGTCAAAGTTGCTCAGGTCTTTATGCCTGCCCATTTCTCCTGCACATGTCGACTACCAGAGCCTGGCCTGTTCTTGACTGGCCAAGTCAATCACCTAAATTAAATTGAACAGAACTTGTATTTCACTTGGTGAAGACAAGACTGAAGGTAAATATCCCACAACACAAACAAACAGGGACTGAAGGTGGTTGCAGTACAGACTAGACAGTGCCAGATATTGAAAATACACAGCATCTGGTGATGTCTATGGGTTGCAGACTTGAGGCAACCAAGTGCTAAATATGACTTTATTTAAGGTTGTTAATCTGTCCAATAGGGGACTGTGTATAAAAGGGATTCTATTTCCTACAGTGGCCACTGGTTGTGGATGTAAATACTCTTAAATTATACCTGCACTTTAACCACCTATTTATTGTTTCATTTCAAATCCAATTTACTGGACTACAGAACCAAGTCAATACTTACAGACTGTATGATATAAGCCTTAGTTTGTGTTGCATGCAAATAGATATACTCTTCATGTACTGTTCTAAAAATTGCATCTTTGAACTTTACAAATGATAGAAGCAGGTCCAAGTTTATCTGTTCCAATGCCAAGATGAATAATGAGGCTCAAATCATACAGTAACTCAAGGTTGATTGTCTTGTTTTTATTTTAGTTGTCGGAACGATGTATTAATGTTTCCATTTTCCGGGCACGCAGAAATACAGGCTTGATTTTTATTTATTTTTTTGCTGCTTTTCCTTTAAATATAAATTTCATTCTGAGGCAAAATATGAAGTGTTATGTTTGTTTTGAGACACTGAGGGAGAGCGAGAGAGAGAGGAGAAATCTTTGTGTAGTGAGGGAGGAGTTGTCTCATGTCTCTGACTCTTTCTAACAAAGAAGCCAAAGCTGTGAATTCCTTGGTGACAGAACAGGAACAGCAGATAACGACAGCTCGCTTCAGGCCCGAGGAATTATTACCACTATCCATGGCAACCTCCGAGACTCGTAGTTTTACCTATTGCAGGATCCGTTGCCGTTTTTCTAACACCGTGTGCATTTTTGCGAGAGCAAACGAAAAAAAAAACGCGAGACGCTCAAATGATCTATTACAGATTTCGCAAGAGCAGCGGAAACAAAATGCCTCACCCATGGGTATCGTAATAGTTCAAACGTGCGTGCCATATGGACGTAGGCTCAAATCCCAGAGGAGAATACTGCAAACCTGTAAACCTAAGCAACATACCTTAATTACAAAAAAAAAGCATTATTAAAACCCAGCTGCCTAAATGTATCACACCGTGAGTTAGTCCTTGACCTGGAACTCATAATATCTCTGATACATAAAATATGTCAAATATTTTACACTTCTGCGAACATGTAATTATTTGTATAATAATAGTATTCCTTATAGTGGGTCATTCAAGATTGGCACAAAGCACAGTAGTAAGGTCACAGTGTGACGGTAATGTGACTGGAAATTTTACACACTCGCTTAAGTGTCCCTGCGAAAGAGATTGATGCTTGAGATCTTCATCAAAAGAACAGCCTTGCCTCTGCATGAACAAAAGGACTCTGCCTCCTCTCTCTCTCCCTCTCTCTCTCTCTCTCTCTCACACACACTCAAACGCCTCTCCATGGTGCTGATAAGCAGGCTGCACTGCCAGTCCCTCTCTGCACAGAAGAATCCTCTTTCCTGTTTCACTTGTTCCCTTCGCTCTGCTCTGCCCCGCCTCTGCTACACCGTCTCCACATGCCTGCCAGCACTGACCTTCTGCCTCATACAACACACTTGTCCTGAACATGTACACACATAGACACACACACGGACGCGCACACGCACAGACGCACACACACACACACACACACACACACACCTACGCACACAGACATTTCCGTGCATACATTAACGCTTACGCATGCACACACACACTCTCTCTCTCTCTCTCTCTCTCTCTCTCGCTCTCTCTATCTCTCTCTCTCTGTCTCTCTCTATCTCTCTCTGTCTCTCTCTATCTCTCTCTCTGTCTCTCTCTATCTCTCTCTCTCTGTCTCTCTCTATCTCTCTCTCTGTCTCTCTCTATCTCTCTCTCTCTGTCTCTCTCTCTCTCTCTCTGTCTCTCTCTATCTCTCTCTCTCTCTGTCTCTCTATCTCTCTCACACACACCCTGCCCTCTGTGGCTCCATTGATCTGTTCGAGCTGTATGTCAGTGTAATGCTGGGGGGGTTGAGATGCTCAATGAAGCGAAAGCAGGCCTGCACAATCTCCACACACACACACCCACACACCCACATACCCGAACACACACACCACACCCACATACCCACACACACACACACACACCCACATACCCACACACACACACACACACACCCACATACCCACACACACACACACACACACACACAGCCACGCACACACACCCTGCTGCCAACACAAGTTGGAAACCATTCCTGTGCTCCTCATGTATGTGTGTGTGTGTGGGTGTGTGTGTGTGAGAGAGAGAGAGAGAGAGAGGTTGCATTTACAGGATAGACGGTACACAAATCCGAAAACGCTCAGTATCTGGCCATTTGCAGATGTGTGTCAATGCCGGAAACATACATAATCTTGTGCCCAGACGTGCTCTTATTCATGCAGTCCTGTGTCTATATGTGTGTGTATGTGTGTGTATTTGTGTTTGTTTCTACAGTGCAGTCCATAAGTATTTGGACAGTGGTACAATTTATGTTCTTTTGGCTCTGTACTCCAGCACATTAGATTTGAAATGAAACCATGAAAATGAGGTCAGATTGTCACCTTTAATATGACGGTATTTATATCCATATTGAGTGATCCGTGTAGAAATTACAACCCTTTTTTTACATAGTCCCCCCATTTTAAGGAAGCAAATCTAATTGGACAGTTGGCTTCTCAGGTGTTTCTGATTATAGTCTAGTGGAGTGTGTTCTTAGTGTTTGTCAATCTGTTATGCCAATGAAAGTCAAGGAAGCCATTATGAGGCAGAAAAAAAAAACACCCAGAGGCATAGGCCAAACAATTGGCTTATAGAAAAAATCTGTTTGAAGATCATTAAGATGAAAGAGAGCACTATGATTGGGATAATCGCCTTGTTGTGGGATGAAGCAACATCCAATACAATCACCAATACTCTCTTTCTTCTTAATGATGTTCCAAACAATTTAGTTTGGGAACCATATTTTTTGGCAAATGTCTCTGACTGTTTTTTTCTAAATTCATAATGGCTTCTTTGATTGTCATTGGCGCAACGCTGAACCTCGTCTCGCTAATAACACTCCAAAGGCAACCAAAAGCCTAGAATCAAAACTAGATACTGAAAGCTTTCTTATACCACCACTATGGATCAATTTAATAGACCTAACTAATCAGAAAGAGCGGGGTAGCCAACTGTCCAATTACTTTTGGTCCCCTGAAATGGAGGGACTATTTATAAAAAGGGATGTAATTCTAAACAGATCACCCAATATGGATGTAAATACCCTCAAATTAAATGTGGCCGTTTGAACTTTAACTTCATATTCAGTGGTTAATTTCAAATCCATTGTGCTGGAGTACAGAGCCAAAAAAAAACAAAACAGAAATTGTACCACTGTCCAAATAGAGACATGTATGATAGTTAATGGATTTGTGTGTGAAACGGATGTTTCTGTGCAGCTGTGTGTGGTACATGCCGGTGGGGACTCGGCCCTGATTCTACTGCCCGCGGTGACAAGGAAAATCCCAACGTCCCCTCCCAAACGCTGACAGCTCCTGCTGTGTCATGGACCGCCGGTTCCCCCCTCACTCATTCTCCTGTCAATCATCCAGGACAGGAATACCATATGACAGCTGACTCCACGCCAGAAAAGCCCTCTCTCCTAATCTGAGGAGATTAGGTAGGAATATTCCCACTCAGAGGAGGGAAACTACATCCACCACAACATGTCTGCCAGTGTGAGAGGTGCCATTACACCTGTGCTGACAGGTAACCCCTTAACTAACAGAGATTCCCCCCGCTAATATATTTAGTCACAAATTAAAAATAGTTGCACCCCATATGCTGGCAGCCCTTGGGCCTGGGACAAAGTGTCCGGGTATACCAGTGCTCTCAGGTAATCCCTCTGTCTTTGTGTACTACAGACGCAGGAGCTGATTCTTAAGATAATTGGGATGATTAAGTGCTGGAGTAAATCTACTTGTGTTACCCTCAGTTTAACCCCACCAAAGCCACACCTACGGAAAGGAAACCTGCAACACAAAACACTGCCATCAATCAGACTGGCTGTTCAGTGCTCATTGGCCCCTAGAAATTATATCCCTCCCCCCACCTGCTGTTTGACTGTAAAAATCGGAGAGGCACTTCAGCCCTACTCTGTACCTCTATGCTAGCTGCACACATGCACACATATGCGCACGCACACACACACACACAAACACACACACAAACACGCATACCCACACACACACACACACATCAGACATCTGTACTCAGTCAGCCTCCCCCACATACACGCTTATGCACTCTTTGGACTTTGTTAATTCGGCTGGTTTGACCTGGAGTGACCCCTTACATGTGTAGAGACCAAAACAACTGGACAGTGATGGGTAGAGGGGCTCAAACTGAGGGGGGGGGGGGAATAACCCAAACGGTAATCTCATTCTCCCCCTCTCTCCCTCTGCCTCTCTGTGTGCCCCATCTCCTCTTTCCCTGGCTTTCCCTCAACTCAATTCAATCAACTCAATTCTCCCTTTCTCCCGGCGCCAGTCTCCCCCCCTTCCTTGACACTGAAGGGGGAGCCCACCCACACACAAACACACACACACACACACAGCTCAGCACCTCTTTGTCTTTTTGAAATATTATCTATGCTACACAGACACCACATTCCCACCAGGCCATCCTACGTGACCCCACCAAAACCCTGCCACCCTACCCCCCCCCCCACCTCAACCTGCCCTGGGGTTAAATAGATCATTACTATGCAGTTATTCGCGTAATATCCGTTCCAGCCGCACAGCGTTCTATTTAATTCCATTCTCCCAATTTCCCCCTAATGGTAATGTCATTATGATTATAACGGCTCCCACGTGCTCGCGCTGCTGTCGTGTGGCAGTTCACGGAGGAGGACGTGGCGCGAGCCCGTCACCCCTGAGTTTCCTGTCGCTCCGTTCACGTGGGCGATAGAACTATCCACGGTCCTGAAATTGAAACACTCCGAGGATGAATATGCTTATTTGCAGTTCTGCAGGACTTTTGACAACGAACATTGTTTAGTGTCGTAGATAACCACACAGTCGCGTACGCTATTTGACCATATTGCATAGTCGTATAATCGACCTGTGTGTTTGCCAATCTGATCTTGGCCTAAAAATTCGTGCAGGGTAAGCGTCTCTCGGAAGACTCATGTCTATTCCGAAAATCTGTGAACAGCTGCTTAGGCTACTGCGTTTATCTTCATCTGGGAAAACTGAACCACTGTAAAGCCGAGAATATCTCACACGACGCGTCTCCCGGCAGATGTTGTTTGAAGGCTGCTGCTGCGTGCATTTTCATATATTTCAATCTCTTGGTTAACCTAGAATATTTTCTTCTTCGCTACTCATTCATTGTAAATAATGCATTGTTTTAGAGAACGTACACGGTATCTGTGTCATCGTATTAACTCCACGGTCGTGGAATGTTTCATTTTCTACGTATTTCTGTATTGGTGTCATACCTTCAGCCTCCCCTCCCCCCTATACTGTCAAAATGAATTCTCGAGAGTGGCGCTCGAAGGCCTGTCAGATTCTCTGCGCAGATAAACGCAGCAGTGAACTAAAACGGCCAGAGCCGCATACGCACCGCTGCCAGCGCTACTCCAAATGTGTCAATGGAGGGGGGAAAGCCATTGTTTGTATACGCCACTGTGTGGCTTCGTGTGATTCTGCCATTGACGCAACGTGACATTAGAGTGGCACTGCCTGCAGCGTGCTCACTCCATTGAACGCTGTTCCGCTGTCACGCCAGTAGTGTTACGTACTCACATACAGCCGATTACGCCAGAATGAACGCATTTCATGCTCAAGATGGCAGACAGAATCAACCCAGGGACGCTGATCAAACTAAAGAATAGAGAAGACATTTGCAGAATGTAGGTCTGTTCTTTGAAAACAGGCTCAAGCGTAGCCTAGTCTTTCGGCACTCAAGGCACGCTTCCCAAGCAGAATAAGACGTTCACACGCATAGGCTACATAGGCTAAAGAAGCGGTTCTGTACAGAACCACGAAGAATTCACCTTTATTTTTTAGCGTTAGTAGCGTTGTTTAGCTAGGTGATTCAATAGTTGATTCATTTGACTACTTCGTTTTTAAATGACATCTAACTGATTTGATAGCCTTGGGAAAACACGCAGAACTGGCATTTAGGAAGGCTATCATGATTTCAGATTTAATGATTATGGTGACCCTAAAAAAGACAGCTATTCATTCTGGAAATAAGTGAGGGTGGCGTAGTCTTCCATAACACCAAGTCCCTACGCACCACTAATCTTAACATCTTGCTTCCGTTCCCCAAATACCTGGGAGGTCGGTGGGTTATTGTGCGTCTGTTGCGCACTCGAATGTAATTATGTGCCTTCGGTTAGGCACTATTTATAATCTCTTATTTATTCCGGCTGTAGTTCATAGATGTTAATAAAGATGTATGTTATAACAAGTATTTATTTCGCCTTTCCAATTAAGTTACATGGTCAAGCGCTTCGTGTTAATCTAACTAAACAGATTATTGAGTTCATGAGTGGTCCGATATGCTGCGCCAGAGTAACATACACCCGACCATACTAGATTTAAAACATTTTACTGCGTACTACGATTTATTTTAGACAGCGCATCCAACATTTCGGTATCTGTAATATTTCCGGTAATATATGCCGCTCTTGTTACCGGTGCACGCTCGCTGCAGCAAGGTAAAATCATAGGTGAATATTGCGACTCTAGCTCAGCAACCAAAAAGTGTGTTTGGATGGGTTTCTCCATGAATTATTAATAAATCTCATTTTTCACTAAGTCAGCACTTGCTCTGTGGAGTAATTGTGGTGTGTGTGTGTGTGTGTGTGTGTGTGTGTGTGTTTGTGTGTGTACCTGTTTCCCCCCCCTAGTGCCGTGATATGCATGGGATACAAGTGCACTACCAAGCTAAACCGCTTTCTCACGGTGCAGCACTGGGCGTAATTTTATAGTGCAACACAGTGAACATCCAGCATGAAAGTGCAAGTTTTGCAAATGTGTTTATTGTGTCCAGATCGCTCTGCGTAGACCTAGGCTGTGTTTCGCCAACTGGCTACAACAGACCTGGACCCGAGGTGTTTAAATGAAGGCACGAACATAGTAGACCTAACCAAATGGACGTAACCTTTTTATGAAGAAACAGTGGGATTATTTAGCTGGTATACCTATGTACATGGCCTGTCATTTTCTGTTCCAAAGTATTTCTAAATTCTGGAATGCAGTTCATTTTTAGGCTCCTCTTGCTCACAGCCTTTGACTGAGCCTAATGGCTTTAATCCATTTTGTGTGGTTCCCTATTTCCTCCCCAATCTTCACTGCCCAATGATATAGATATAGTTTTACTCATGGTGCAATCTCCACATAAGATAGATAAGCATGAATTTTTGGGGTTCAGTCCTGTTTTTTTGCAGAGGATGACAGTTAATGTGTGGCTTTAGTAGAGGGGGTCAATATTGAGTGATGATATACAGGTCCTGGCCAATTAAACCCTTCCTAACCCTGGGAGAGTGTACCACCAATTACATATCCCCCTTTGGGGCTTCTGGCTTTGCTGACCTTTTAAATGGCCACCTTTATTCTTTTGTTATTTAATTAAACTCAGGATTCAGAGAACCCAATTGGCCAATGTTAACAATATGAGAAACATTGTTGAAATGTATGTCATTAGAAATCTTTGCATCACATTCATTCTCATAAAGGGCTGAATAAGGAACATGTGGAATGAAGATATTCATTCATTAATAATGCATTGTTTCCGGAATGCTTGAGTGATCTATAACTCAATAACTGCGCAGAGACCACAAACAGATAGACCTATATGATGGATATGGTACGCTCACGTTTTGCAACCCAAGTGAACCTCAGGTGTTTCAGAAGCGAAATAATCGATTGTTTTCATTTCTCCGGCTACCTCGCCGGTTTGTTATGATCCACTGAATCTTTAACCACAACTCATTTACACGGCCTTACTTATAATATTCTTAAACACAAATCTCCACATAAAGGACACACTTTTTTGAATGGATAATAGCAGCTAGCTACGGAGACGTTGGTATCTTGGTACTTAGCAAAATTCCTGTTTGCATCACTGCCTTCATGAATATTTAGTAGCCCAACGTTCGTCCTCGCGGGACACACAGTGTAATATGTAGCCGATATGTAAATCAGTGTCTCGTGAGCATGAGGTTTTGGCTGAGAGATTGTCTCTTATTGCCGCTTGAATAATATCCGAATGGTAGATGCGAATATCCCTTTTTCCGTCACAATAAGCACTCTTTCAGCTATGTTTTGCCATCATTGACATTTTTGTTACTCTAAAATCGTTTTATTTGAAACTCCTGAAACTGCTTTAAGCATTATTATGAAGATGGCGTGCATATTATCTGGTTTATGTTGGGTATTATTTTCCTGGTTGGTGTGTTAGAGTGTGGTAATTCAGTTAATAACTTGATTTAAAGAGGCTATACTTAGAAATAAATAGGCTATACCAAAACAGAAAAATACATGTATTGTTTTGACTTTTTTATCTCTGAATTTTGCCACAAATTTTCCTGCCAGTTTCCTTCATGCCTGCTTTAAACATGTTGTGTATCCGATATACTACAACATTTAACAGTTAAGATATATTTTTTATTTTTGTTCATGTTATGCAATTCACCATGGCGCTTAGAATATTCTGACTACTGCTCCATACTGCTGCTCTGACCACTGCTCCATACTGCTGCTCTGACCACTGCTCCATACTGCTGCTCTGACCACTGCTCCATACTGCTGCTCTGACCACTGCTCCACACTGCTGCTCTGACCACTGCTCCATACTGCTGCTCTGACCACTGCTCCACACTGCTGCTCTGACCACTGCTCCATACTGCTGCTCTGACCACTGCTCCATACTGCTGCTCTGACCACTGCTCCATACTGCTGCTCTGACCACTGCTCCATACTGCTGCTCTGACCACTGCTCCATACTGCTGCTCTGACCACTGTTCTACACTGCTCTGACCACTGCTCCACACTGCTGCTCTGACCACTGCTCCACACTGCTGCTCTGACCACTGCTCCATACTGCTGCTCTGACCACTGTTCTACACTGCTCTGACCACTGTTCTACACTGCTGCTCTGACCACTGTTCTACACTGCTGCTCTGACCACTGCTCCATACTGCTGCTCTGACCACTGCTCCATACTGCTGCTCTGACCACTGTTCTACACTGCTCTGACCACTGTTCTACACTGCTGCTCTGACCACTGTTCTACACTGCTGCTCTGACCACTGCTCCATACTGCTGCTCTGACCACTGCTCCATACTGCTGCTCTGACCACTGTTCTACACTGCTGCTTTGACCACTGTTCTACACTGCTCTGACCACTGCTCCACACTGCTGCTCTGACCACTGCTCCACACTGCTGCTCTGACCACTGTTCTACACTGCTGCTTTGACCACTGTTCTACACTGCTCTGACCACTGCTCCATACTGCTGCTCTGACCACTGTTCTACACTGCTGCTTTGACCACTGTTCTACACTGCTCTGACCACTGCTCCACACTGCTGCTCTGACCACTGCTCCACACTGCTGCTCTGACCACTGTTCTACACTGCTGCTTTGACCACTGTTCTACACTGCTCTGACCACTGCTCCACACTGCTGCTCTGACCACTGTTCTACACTGCTGCTTTGACCACTGTTCTACACTGCTCTGACCACTGCTCCATACTGCTGCTATAACCACTGCTCTATACTGCTGCACTGAGCTCTGCTCCATACTGCTGTTATGACCACTGCTCCATAATGCTCTGACCAATGCACTACACCACTGCTCTGAGCACTGCTCCACACTGCTACTCTGACTACTGCTATATCCACTGCTACTCTGACCACTACCCCACACTGCTCTGACCACTGCTCCACACTGTTGCTCTGACCACTGCTCCATACTATGAGGGGGTGTAATCATGTCCAGGTCATTGTGGGAGAGAAAGGGGCGAGCACTGTGGTCACTGAGCCATGTTTACAGACAGTGTGAAGAAGCTGTCAGTGGTGGGAGTCTGTGGCTAATTGAGAGGCTCATGCTACCAACAGGGACACCTGAGTCCTGCTGGTCACCTAGCAACAGGCTGCTTTCATAGAGCACCACTCTATGTGCGGTTCAATAGCACAGTGAACTCTACAGGGTTTGGTTTGGTTTTTAACTAGCATACATATCACTCATGCAGTCTTCTTCTTTCTCTTGTGCGATCCCCATCTTGTGTTTCAGGTTGTTTTTTCTGTTTATTTTCATCTCTCTCTCTCTCTTTCTCTCTCTCTCTCTCTCTCTCTCTCTCTCTCTCTCTCTCTCTCTCTCTCTCTCTCTCTCTCTCTCTCTCTCTCTCTCTCTGCTACAGTCCTGATTAAGCAGCCCAGATTAACGCTCAAGTAAGTAAACACCATTAGCAGTGTCAGCCGCCGGCCAATCAGAGCGCAGAACACTGAGTCCCCTGTGACACGCTGACCTGCTGCATGTGCGTGTGCCGGTTTCCACAGCAACTTTCTGTACCCAGGCACCCCTGCTGTAATGCAGCTAAATGGGAGAGGGAAGAAGAGGCAGGGAGAGAGGAGGCAGAGATAGAGAAAGAGAGAAAGGATGGAGAGAGAACGAGCGAGGGAAAGAGAGAGGGAGATAGAGAAAGGATGGCGAGAGACGTGGAGAGGGAGAGAGAGAATGAGAGAGGGAGAGGGAGGACACTGGAAATGTAGAGACACTTCAGCGTTCCCCGCGCGGGCTACGGTAGCGCTGGGCTAGCGCGCGGGTGGGTGTGCGCAGTGTTGGCGGAGCGTTCAGCGCGCAGGCCTTCGTCAGCAGTGTCAGGAGGCGACGGGTTCGGGAGGAGGCGAGCACGCGCGTGCCAAGCGGCAGAGAACACAGGAGCGCAGACATGGAGGCAGGAGGCCTCTCTGTCCCCCCTGTGTGCTAACGCTAACGCTGTAGCACACTGATCAATGAGCCACCAATCAATGAGCGACCGGCCGGTTGATTAACACACTGCAGTGTTACGGCAAACACAGGGATACGCTGGCCTGTGCTGTTCTGTCCTGTGCATGTGTGCTATCGCAGAGATCCCGGACAAGACCCCCCTTCAACACACAGACATGCCTGAACGCAAAAGAAACACACACACACACACACACACACAGAAAAGGCCTTCTCTTTCAAAATGATTCCATGCCAGAGAAAGGAATTGGAAGGGATTTTAAGTAAGTAAAGTAAAAAAAAAGATCTGATGTTACATGATGTCTCATGTAAACAAATTAAACGATGTTTGCGTTATATTTATTAAACTCATCATCTAACTGCCCAGTGTACGGAGTTTACACAGATGGCACAGACCCCATACTGGTCAAACATGGGTTGTTCTGCACACACACCCCCACACACACAAACGCGCACACACACACACACACACGCACACACACACACACACACACACACACACACACACACACACACACAATGTAACAGAAATTTGCTGTGCGACTCAATCGGTCTGCGTGTGCATATAATCTGGGGGGTGGGGGGGGGTCTTAATGCTTTTCACAACGAGAAAAGGCGTCTCTTTCCTGTCTCCTTTTCTCTCTCTCTCGGTCTCCGGAGACCCCTGTTACAGGCTCTAGCACAAACCCAAGCCTGACTTGGCCCTCTCCCTCCCCCTCCTCTCCCTCCCCCCCTCCCCCATGGTGCCACAGTCGGGCCAGACCCTGCGTGCGGACGAGGGCAACATGGAGGCTGACGGCATGGCGGATGATCGCAGACGTGCGGGCCTCTCTGAGCGTGGGCAGCCAAGTACCCTCCCCCGTCATCCCGCTGCCTCCCCAAAACCTCTCCCATCCTGCCCCATAGCCTGACGTTTCCCAGATATGTTCGCCTCCCTGCTGCCATGAGGAGTCTTGGTGGTGCCGTGCGTACTGGAGTTAGGAGTCTATCTGCTCCTTTATCTCTCTGTCAGTCCTGGCTTTGGACCGGTGTGTGCCCAGGTTCTGGCTTCCTATTCACTCCTGTTCTCGGGTAAGTAACCATTCTGGTTCCTGTTCTGACGGGGTAAGTAACAATTCTGGTTCCTGTTCTGACCGGGTAAGTAACAATTCTGGTTCCTGTTCTGACCGGGTAAGTAACAGTTCTGGCTCCTGTTCTGACTGGGCAACAATTCTGCTTCCTGTTCTGACTGGGTAACAGTGCTGGTTCCTGTTCTGACCGGCCAGGTAATGGTTCTGGTTCCGGTTTTGGTTTCAGACGCTGCCGGTGACCTGGAATCCCTGTCTCTGAGGCTGCAGAATCTAGATGGCCTCAATTTGGGGCCCAAATTTATCTCTCTCTGCAGTGAGAGGAAGAATCCGCTCACCGAGGCGACAGAGAGAGAGAGAGAGGGAGAAAGAGAGCGGATGAGAGAGGAAAAGAGGGAGATATAAAGGAAGAAAGAGGGAGGTAAACAGACAGAGAGGCAGAGAGGGAGAGGGATGGAATGGTGGTGGAGGAGGTGATGGAAAAAGAGGAAGAGGAGAAAAACCCATGTGGCAACAAAGAGAAATGACCTGAAGAGACCCTCAAAGTCCTGCCCAGAGAAATAACCCTTTTGGAACCCCCGCCTGCCCCCAATCCCACCTGCCTGTCTCTCCCTTCTATCCCAACCCCGACCCATCTCCCCACTCATTCCCTCAGGCGTGGTGTGGCGTGGCGTGGTGTGGCGTGGCGTAGCGCAGCGGCCCTTACCTCCGTCGGAGTACGTCTCCGTGCCGTATCCGTCCTGCAGGCCCGTGCTCCAGGTGCCCTCGTACTTGGCGCTGCTCCCAGTGCTCTCCCGCAAGCCGTAACGTCCCTTAAATCCGTGCGTCCACTCGCCCCGGTACACCCACTTCCCCTTGTTCTCCACCCCGATGCCGTGCCTCTTGCCCTGGGCCCACGTGCCTTGGTAGGTGTTCCCGCTGGGCCAAGTGTACACACCCAGCACCTCGAACCCGTGGCTCCAGGACCCCGAGTACTCGCCCTGGCCCTTGGGCCCGGTGCAGATGCCGTGGCCGTGGGCCTTCCCCTCCTCCCACCCTCCGCAGTATGACCCCCCATCATCAAAGTCGAACCTGCCCCCACTGGACATGCATGAAACAGGTTTTGGCAAATCCCCCAAACCTCAAAAAGAAAAAAAAGAGAAAAGGGGAAAAACAGATAAAAGGCAGAAGAGGAAAAAGGACGTAGACCCGTGCCGCGTTGGACTCGTTGGAGCCGGTCCCCCCCCCCGGAGTCGGGAGCGGAAACCTGAAACGGGAGCGAAGGAGGCCCCCCTCGCTCCTTCCTCCTCCCCCCCTCCTGGGAGAGAAGAGTCCGGCTCGGTGTGGCGCAGCAGGTGCTCCTCCGGGCCTCCTCAGACCGGCCTCCTGGCGGCTGCTCCTGGCGGCTGCTCCTGGCGGCTGCTCCTGCCGCTACTCCCTCCCGCGGTCGCGGCTGGGAGACGGGAGAAGGCGCCCGGCGGCCATGCGTCGTCTTCCCGCTGACATGCAGCGCGGAGTTCGTCCCCCCCCCCTCCTTCCTTTGCCGACTCGTCCCCCCCCTCCTCTTTGCCCCCCCCCCCTCCCGGCACAATCTCCAACGCAGAGCCCGTCCGGTGGCCCTGTGGCTCCCCGCAACTCTCCCCCCCCGAGGGTCGGTCTCCGCCTAGAAACCCCGAATCCTACGCAGTCGTCTCCAGGCGTGGCAGGGAACCATGGCAGGAGCCGTCCGTCTACCCCCCTCCCCTTCTCTGGGCCCGGATCAGGCGCTCCGTTCCCCCATCCCCGCGCCGGGAGAGCGCGACGGCTCCGCCAGGAAGGGCAGAGCGGAAAACGGGAGAGAGAGGGAGCGAGAGAATCCGCGAGGCTCCTCTCGACAGCTTGCAATGGAGACGGCAATGCAGTCTCTCTCCTTCTCCACAGGAGACACACACACACGCACGCACGCAGGCAGGCACACGGGAGCGCACACACACTCTCTTACGGACGCCACCGATCGTGCTCCTGCGCACACCTCGGCGATAAACAAGCGATCTGAGTTTTTTTTCCCCCCACTTCTCCTGTCCTCTCTCTCTCTCTCTGCTGTCTCTTCCCCAGGTCTGTTTGTAGTCTAATGCTCAAGTCCTGGATCCCGTTTGATGGATGGAGGAAAATCGGAATGGGTTTACAGTCCCCCCTTTTATCTGCTTCTTCTTGAGGCTCTGTTAATTTTCACTTATCGCGCTCTGCCTTTTTTTTTTGGTCGTCATCTTATTTCCCCCGGCCCTGGTCACGCAGGGCTGTCTCTCTCTCTCGCTCCGTGGTGTCTCTGAATCCTGCTCATTAGAGGAGGACTGTTCCAACGCAGCCAGGTCCCCCTCCCCCCTCCTCCCCCCCGCTTTTAAAGAGACAGTGGAACAGCCTCTCTCAGCTTCCCCCCCCCTCACTCTCTCTCTCCCTCGCTCTCTCTCTCTCGTGGCCCAAGGGAGCAAAGATTGCTTTTCCTAATTGCCCTGCTAGCTTTCCTCTCCCTCTCCCTCCGTCGCTCAATCCCCCGCTCTCCTTATTGCTGAGAAATAGGTGTTTCACGAGTGAGCTGGCTGAATTGAGGAACCACGGGCCTGCAACTGTGTCTCCAGTTGTACGCAGCCATTTTTAACACAGCCATTTTTAACACTTATTTTTGAGGAGCAGTTCAATTTTAATATAATGATGCACCCTTGAGAGGCCGTGAGAGAGAGCGTGTGTGTGTGTGTGTGTGTGTGTGTGTGTTTGGTGTGTGTGTATGTATGTATGTGTGAATAGTGCAGCAGGGGAGGTGAGGTGCAGTTGTTAAGGAGACATATGATTGCAGGTTCGATTCCCCCTGTGTGACTCACCCAAAGTGTGACCCTGGGGCAAAGCACTTTACCACAACTCATTCAGTATATGCAATGTGGGATATATGTTAATTTGCCCAATTAAATATGTTACCCCACTATCACTGCTGTGTACGTATCTATCACTGTTCTGTACTGTATGTATCTATCACTGCTCTGTACTGTATGTATCTATCACTGCTCTGTACTGTATGTATCTATCACTGCTCTGTACTGTATGTATCTATCACTGCCCTGTACTGTATGTATCTATAACTGCTCTGTACTGTATGTATCTATCACTGCTCTGTACTGTATGTATCTATCACTACTCTGTACTGTATGTATCTATCACTGCTCTGTACTGTATGTATCTATCACTGCCCTGTACTGTATGTATCTATCACTGCTCTGTACTGTATGTATCTATCACTGCTCTGTACTGTATGTATATATCACTGCTCACACTGCCCCCACTTACTCACACTGTCTCACTCACACTGCCCCCACTTACTCACACTGTCTCACTTACACTGTCTCACTTACTCACACTGTCTCACTTACTCACACTGCCCCCACTTACTCACACTGTCTTACTTACTCACACTGTCCCCACTTACTCACTGCCCCACTGTCCCCTCATGTTCCTGTGGGCCTGCCATCAGAGGCCAGTGGGTACCCTGGCTCCTGTAGACTGGCCATCCAATGCCTGGCCAGCAACCCCTGTTGCTTTTGAGAAATCAGTGCTTCCAACTCCCACTCGTATGGTCTATCAAAAGCCAGCAGCTACCCAAGCTCCTTTGGACATGCATTCCTTTGAGGCTGTCCAACCTGAGGGCTGTCTGTGGGGAGAGTACAAGTGGAAGTGCATGTCATTCAGCTTGGCAATGGTCAGCTGTCCATTCATCCAAGATCACCCTGGGAGGCTGTGGATCTGTTGGGCAGGACAAGTCTGACAGTTGGCTGGATTTTGTTACTAAGCTGCATGGCTGGGGCACCACATTGATGGTATGTTTCCTTGAATGTATTTTTCTTGGGGGATGTCCTGAACATCGAGGCCTCTGTAGTCCAGGCAAACCACGTGCCCCTCCGTGTCTTCATTGAGACGTGTGTTGCTTACTTGGATCCCAGTTTGGCCCCCAGCTATGCTTTCATTGATAACGATGGATGAGCATTGTATGCTAGTTCTTCAAATGTTTAATGTAAGTTTGCTTGTCTAAAGGTGTTTTGTTTAGGTGCCTAATGGATTCCCAGCTGCCCGGCTCAATGTTCCTGCCCCAGCTACGTGATGACAAGCTCCGTATGCAAATGGATGTTTTCATGTTTGCCCAGGAAGAACAGAGCTTGGTGAGTACAATGCTATTCATGGTTTCAGATGACCTTTCAAGATTGAAGGTACTAAAACTCTTCCCTACAGATTTACTTCTACTTTAATATAATGATGCACCCTTGAGAGGCCGTGAGAGAGAGCGTGTGTGTGTGTGTGTGTGTGTGTGTTTGGTGTGTGTGTATGTATGTGTGAATAGTGCAGCAGGGGAGGTGAGGTGCAGTTGTTAAGGAGACATATGATTGCAGGTTCGATTCCCCCTGTGTGACTCACCCAAAGTGGGACCCTGGGGCAAAGCACTTTACCACAACTCATTCAGTATATGCAATATGGGATATATGTTAATTTGCCCAATTAAATATGTTACCCCACTATCACTGCTGTGTACGTATCTATCACTGCTCTGTACTGTATGTATCTATCACTGCTCTGTACTGTATGTATCTATAACTGCTCTGTACTGTATGTATCTATCACTGCCCTGTACTGTATGTATCTATAACTGCTCTGTACTGTATGTATCTATCACTGCTCTGTACTGTATGTATCTATCACTACTCTGTACTGTATGTATCTATCACTGCTCTGTACTGTATGTATCTATCACTGCCCTGTACTGTATGTATCTATCACTGCTCTGTACTGTATGTATCTATCACTGCTCTGTACTGTATGTATCTATCACTGCTCTGTACTGTATGTATCTATCACTGCTCTGTACTGTATGTATCTATCACTGCCCTGTACTGTATGTATCTATCACTGCTCTGTACTGTATGTATCTATCACTGCTCTGTACTGTATGTATCTATCACTGCTCTGTACTGTATGTATCTATCACTGCTCTGTACTGTATGTATCTATCACTGCTCTGTACTGTATGTATCTATCACTGCCCTGTACTGTATGTATCTATAACTGCTCTGTACTGTATGTATCTATCACTGCTCTGTACTGTATGTATCTATCACTGCTCTGTACTGTATGTATCTATCACTGCTCTGTACTGTATGTATCTATCACTGCTCTGTACTGTATGTATCTATCACTGCCCTGTACTGTATGTATCTATAACTGCTCTGTACTGTATGTATCTATCACTGCTCTGTACTGTATGTATCTATCACTGCTCTGTACTGTATGTATCTATCACTGCTCTGTACTGTATGTATCTATCACTGCTCTGTACTGTATGTATCTATCACTGCTCTGTACTGTATGTATCTATCACTGCTCTGTACTGTATGTAAATATCACTGCTCTGTAAGTTTATCCATTGGGTTGCTGCAGAGGGGATCAGACTGAGCTGAGTATATACAGCTCTAATGTGAGGGCCCTGACATGCTGGCCAAGGTCTGTCTCCCAGGGGTCAGAGACTGGGAGCTCACACAGCCCCCATAGGAGCGGCCAGCCATGAACACCTGGAGAGCGCTGATGACGGGAATGGTCTCTTGGGAATCAAATAGCTCCGCCTCCTCGCCAGAAAGCCCTGCTCCTGGCCCCCCTCTGCCTGCCTATCCTTAATGCTAATCAATGCTAATCAGCTGACAGCAGGCAGGGCCAGAGGGCACATGTGAGCACAGATGATGGGAATAACCAAGCTCGCCACACTCTCCACTCTGTGCCCAGCTACCGCTGCTCTTCCTTGACGGGGAACGTTAGCCAGCAAACTTTCTTCTGTTTTCCACGAACGTTAGCTAATGCTAGCTAACAGTTTGAAAAGGTAGTGTGTGTGTCAAACAAAAATGGCTGCCCGACGGAATGACACCGGGAAACAAAAGTTGACTCATTTGGCTGTTATATTACACTTTTATCAATGCGATGTTTGTTCTTGGCTTTAAAAAACGTACTCTCCCCGCTTACTCACACTGCCCCCACTTACTCACACTGTCCCCACTTACTCACACTGTCTCACTAACTCACACTGTCCCCACTTACTCACACTGTCTCACTAACTCACACTGTCTCACTAACTCACACTGTCCCCACTTACTCACACTGTCTCACTAACTCACACTGTCTCACTTACTCACACTGTCCCCACTTACTCACACTGTCTCACTAACTCACACTGTCTCACTTACACTGTCTCACTAACTCACACTGTCCCCACTTACACACACTGTCTCACTAACTCACACTGTCTCACTTACTCACACTGTCTCACTTACTCACACTGTCTCACTTACTTACACTGTCTCACTTACTCACACTGTCCCCACTTACTCACACTGTCTCACTAACTCACACTGTCTCACTTACACTGTCTCACTAACTCACACTGTCCCCACTTACACACACTGTCTCACTAACTCACACTGTCTCACTTACTCACACTGTCTCACTTACTCACACTGTCTCACTTACTTACACTGTCTCACTTACTCACACTGTCTTACTTACTCACTGCCCCACTGTCCCCTCATGTTCCTGTGGGCCTGCCATCAGAGGCCAGTGGGTACCCTGGCTCCTGTAGACTGGCCATCCAATGCCTGACCAGCAACCCCTGTTGCTTTTGAGAAATCAGTGCTTCCAACTCCCACTCGTATGGTCTATCAAAAGCCAGCAGCTACCCAAGCTCCTTTGGACATGCATTCCTTTGAGGCTGTCCAACCTGAGGGCTGTCTGCGGGGAGAGTACAAGTGGAAGTGCATGTAATTCAGCTTGGCATTGGTCAGCTGTCCATTCATCCAAGATCACCCTGGGAGGCTGTGGACCTGTTGGGCAGGACAAGTCTGACAGTTGGCTGGATTTTGTTACTAAGCTGCATGGCTGGGGCACCACATTGATGGTATGTTTCCTTGAATGTATTTTTTTGGGGGATGTCCTGAACATCGAGGCCTCTGTAGTCCAGGCAAACCACGTGCCCCTCTGTGTCTTCATTGAGACGTGTGTTGCTTACTTGGATCCCAGTTTGGCCCCCAGCTATGCTTTCATTGATAACGATGGATGAGCATTGTATGCTAGTTCTTCAAATGTTTAATGTAAGTTTGCTTGTCTAAAGGTGTTTTGTTTAGGTGCCTAATGGATTCCCAGCTGCCCGGCTCAATGTTCCTGCCCCAGCTACGTGATGACAAGCTCCGTATGCAAATGGATGTTTTCATGTTTGCCCAGGAAGAACAGAGCTTGGTGAGTACAATGCTATTCATGGTTTCAGATGACCTTTCAAGATTGAAGGTGCTAAAACTCTTCCCTACAGATTTACTTCTACTGTCGTCTGAAAGCCACTGGAGCTTCAGATGGCCTGTTCATTCTCTCCAGAAGCTGGCTGGTTAGTAAATTGTGATGGATATATTGAGGTATCTGTTACTTCAAGAAATTGTCTGTTACCCCAGGTGACCCAGCCTCTCTGGGATGGACGTGTGTAGCTGCTGTTCCATTAGCTGTGGTGTGACTGGGAAGGGGAGGAGTCTGGATAATTCAGGTTGGACCTCATTGCAGGTTTACCTATGACTTGTGTGCTGATTGGGATTGGGTGTCCTCTGAAAGCCATTGGTTTAGAACATTTTTTCAGAAGAGAGTTTGAGTTAGTTATCTATGCTCTGGCTACATTGTTTTGAATAGGGTGTAAGCTGTATTTCCAGCTTCAAGTTAGTAAGCTGTATGACGAATGTGAAGACCACTGTCATGTTGATTACGCAAGGGAGTAATACTGTGGATATTGGCACTGCCTTATGAATTATTTATTTTATGTACTTGAGACGGAATATGCGGATATGTGGTCTATGATTTAAAAATGAATAAATACTAGGCCTATCTGAAGAGACTTCCAAAATTGGTAATTTTCCTTCAATATTGATATTTTTGTGCATGTGCCTTTTAATAGTACATGAAGCCATTTTAAATACTGAGTATAAGTAACAAGAGCTATTGTGTGCTGATTCCTGGAAGAAATTGGAACAAATCTAGCACGATCTATGCATAGAGGATGGATGCTATTTTATATCAAGTATGGACCTTCTAGCAAAATAAAATTAGATAAAGATAAAGATTGATAGTTTTTGTTGACTAAATTGCCTTAAATCTTCGTTGACTAAAAGTACTTTAATTTTCGTTGACTGAAACTAATAAAATATAAATGACTAAAATAGGACTAAAACCAAGATCTTTTGTTTAAAGACAATGACTAAAATTAAAACTTTGTTGTGAAAAACACTGTCCTCACATACTCACACTCTTCCCAGGCATCCATATACTTCCAGGTCTCCATTTCCAAGAATAAATATTTACATTAAACTAATTTCATAAAAGGCACAAAATGTGTGCATGTGGGAGCAGGTTTTCAGGTCAGCTACAGTTGACCATGCTCATCAGCAAAGGTGAGCATGTAGAGCAGACTTAATGTCTTTAAATGTGTAAATATAATGGGTCTCACTTTCCTCTTTGAAATTGATGAAAAATGTGTTTTGCTTTGGTCTTGGAGGTTAATAGCTGCTGTATTGAAAGCAGGGTGAAATACCCGTGGTTTTCATTGCTCTTTGTAGCTGTAATTACATGCATATCTTCATTTCATAACTCCCTTACCAGTATCAGAAGCTGGTTTAATATTTATTTTTTGTGTGTCAGGTCATACATGTCTGTGAGTATTTGGACAGTGGTACAATTTATTTTGCCTCTGTACTCCATTACATTTTACATTTTTGTCATTTGGCAGACGCTTTTAATCCAAAGTGACTTACAAGTGCATAGGTTCTTCCACAAGTCAAAGCATCACATCCATAACTAGGAAAATACACATGGAATGCTGTTCTAAACATATAGTCGTCATCATAAGTGCAATTTATTTTTTTATTTTTTTGGGTTAGACAAGAAGGATAGGGATATCAGAAAGGAGGGGCGGGGGAAATCAGGAGGGAGGACTAAGGTAGAGTTTGAAAAGGTGTGTTTTGAGTCTGCGTCGAAATAGGGGGAGGGATTCTGCTGTCCTGACAGTGGTAGGCAAGTCATTCCACCACTGAGGAACCAGAACGGAAAACAGGCGTGAACGTGCAGCTCGACCACCAGGTGCATGTAGAGAGGGAACCATAAGGCGACCAGAGCTGGCAGACCGGAGTGGTCTAGCTGGGGAGTAGGGAGTGAGAAGCGGGGTGACATGAGCCGACCTGGGCTGACTGGTGATCAGGCGGGCTGCAGCATTCTGGACCAGCTGGAGGGGCTTGATGGCACATGCTGGGAGTTGCAGTAATCCAGGCGGGAAATGACGAGCACCTGGACTAGGAGCTGGGTGGCTTTCTCCATCAGGAGATGACGGATATGGTGTATATTATACAGAAAGAACCTGCAGGTTCTGGCAGTGGAGGATACTTGTGGAGCCAGGGTGAGGCAGTTGTCAAGAGTCACCCCAAGATTCTTTGCTGTACGGGAGGAGGAAACTACAAAGTCCTCAACAGTCAGTGAGAGGTCGATTGACGGAGAGGACTTAGCAGGGATGTAGAGAAGCTCAGTTTTGGCAAGGTTGAGCTTCAGGTGGTGGGAAGTCATCCACGCAGAGATATCAGCCAAGCAGGCAGAGATCTGTGTGGTGACTTGGGTGTCGGGCGGGAAGGAAATAAAGAGTTGGGTGTCATCACTGGTGCATGTTTGGGATCATTGCCTTGCTGTCGGATGAAGCACCGTCAAATTAATTTGGTTGAACAAAAGATAAGATGCTTCTGTACACTTCAGATGTAATTCTGCTGCTGCTATCAGCAGTTATATTATCAATGAAGACAAGTGAACGTGCAACTGTGACAGCCATACATTCCCAAATTATGACACCCTGTGGAGAGTGTGGCTCGGTCTGCAGGAAGGAAGCAGGGCGATCTGAGAACCACGCCTACTGGTTCAGCACATATATGGTGTGCTTCCACAGTAGGCGGCTGAGGCCAGGAACCCGTAGGAGAGGAGAGAGAGAGACTAGCTGAAAAGCCGAAAGGCTATGCAGGTCTGGTTATTTTCTTTACATTTGTTATTTTAATGTATTATTTTAGCCTGGATCCCACGAGGGTGACAGGTGAAGACTTTTGTTTATTTTTCCGTTTGGTGGCGTGTGCTCTCTCTCTCACTCCAGCTTCAGTTGCTCAAAATAAACGCAGGTGAAAAACTGACATTTTTCGTACCTGTATCCATCTCTTCTGTCCTCCCAGGGGTGTGTCACAGTGTGACACCAACACCACATTTCACAGATAGTGGTTTGCAACTTGCAGTGCAGCCTGTTTGTAAACTCTTGTGTGTAGTCTCTGACAGATCCACCCCTCAAAAGTGTCTCTGATCTGTCTGTTTTTCTTCATTTTGGTGATGTACCTTAACCACTACACTACACTAGTGATGTTCCAAATAGTTTATTTTGGTAAGCTTTGTTTCGCCTACAGTACTGTGCAAAAGTTTTAGGCAGGTGTGAAAAATGCTGTAAAATAAGAATGCTTTCAGAAATAGAAATGTTAATAGTTTATTTTCATCAATTAACAAAATGCATGAACAGAAGAAGTGAATGAACAGAAGAAAAATCTAAATCAAATCAATATTTGGTGTGACCACCCTTTGCCTTCAAAACAGCATGAATTCTTCTATGTATACTTGCACAGTTTTTGAAGGAACTCTGCAGGTAGGTTGTTCCAAACATCTTGGAGAACTAGCCACAGTTCTTCTGTGGATTTAGGCAGCCTGAAATGCTTCTGTCTCTTCATGTAATCCCAGACAGACTCGATAATGTTGAGATCAGGGCTCTGTGGGGGCCATGCCATCACTTCCAGGACTCCTTGTTCTTCTTTATGCTGAAGATAGTTCTTAATAACATTGGCTGTATGTTTGGGGTCGTTGTCCAGCTGCAGAATAAATTTGGGGCCAATCAGACGCCTCCCTGATGGTATTGCATGATGGATAAGTATCTGCCTGTACTTCCCAGCATTGAGGAGACCATTAATTCTGACCAAATCCCTAACTCCATTTGCAGAAATGAACCTCCACCATGCTTCACTGTTGCCTGCAGACTCTCAAGCTGCGTTGAAATTTCTGCCTGGGAGAGACCTTGCTGATGCAGTATAACTACCTTGTGTTGCTGTGCTCAGTCTTGCCATGGTGTATGACTTCTGACATTAAACTGTCTTCAGCAACCTCACCTTGGAAGTAGAGTTTGGCTGTTCCTCACCCAGTTTTAACCCTCCTACACAGTTGTTTCAGTTTCAGTTTGATTGTGATTGTGTTTCAACCTACATATTAAATTGATGATCATTAGCTCCTGTTTGGTATAATTGGTTAATCACACACCTGAATTTATGCCAACAAAATCCCTGACTTTGTGCAATTGCACCTAGAAGAATTTATGCTGGTTTGCAAAAGTGGTCACACCAAATATTGATTTGATTTAGATTTTTCTTCTGTTCACTTACTTTGCATTTTGTTAATTGATAAAAATAAACTATTAACATTTCTATTTTTGAAAGAAATCTTACTTCACAGCATTTTTTCACACCTGCCTAAAACTTTTGCACAGCACTTTATATTGTTATTTTTCTCATCCGCATAATGGCTTTCTTGACTGTCTTTGGCACAACTCTGGTCCTCATGTTGGCAAATGCCAATAACAGACTCCCAAGGCAATTAAAATCCAAGACTAGACACTGAAAGCTTTCTTATACCTGTGCTAAGGAAGCAATTGAATATACCTGACTAACCTGACTGGTCCCCTAAAATGGGGGGACTACACAGATCACTCAATATGGAGGTAAATACCCTCAAATTAAAGGTGACTTTAACCTCATATTTGTTGTTTCATTTGAAATCCATTGTGTTGGAGAACTGAGACAAAAGAGCAGAGTTTGTACCACTGTACAAATATTTATGTCCTGCACTGTGTATATTGTTTGGCTACATCAATGGTTCTCAGCCTTGATCAGGCTTGACTGAGAACTTGGGCTAAACTTCCCTTCCTGCTACCACCAGTATTTTCTTGTGTGTAAAAAGGAACATTTTCTTATTGTACATTTTTGCCCCTTGGCAAATGTATTGTTCAGTATAGTAATGAAATTAAATTCAACTTCAGATTATTTGATCACAGTGAACGTAAATAAATTATTTGAACAGCAAGGAAAGCCAATGGGAAAAGGTATGCTAACGATGTTACGAAAACCATTTACTGTAAACGGTTTAAGTTTAGTTTTTAGTTTTTTTGTTTTTTCCTATTAGCACATACGTATCTCCAATAATTTAAAACTATTCACATACCAGTGTGACATTTAGATCAGCGCTGAGTCGGACTGGATTGAACTGAACGAAAACCAGTAGTCACTTATCGATGGAACGAGGCCGGGAAAACCATGTGGCACGTAATTGATCTGGAGATATGGGTAGTGCAGTAGAATTTTAGAATTTAGTGACGTTCGCGAAAATGAACGCTCAGTCCACTCACTTGCTCAGTTACATTCATTTCGGTTGAAACAATTTCGAATCTCTATCAATTCGTATTACTCAAAAAGTGAGAGATGAGAAAACCCTATGAAATATCGTCCAGTGGCTACAAGCCCATTTTGTATGGGATCCAGATCGCACATTGAAAGAGAGCCGAGGAACCCTTTCGTACTACAGGGGCCTCCAGTGAGTCAAAGACGTCCTCTAGTGGTCTTTTCCGAAAATCACATGCGTCCTTATGGTACAATTTCCAGGGCACAGTATTTAAAAACTTTTTTTTGGATAGGATTTCAGTAATCGGGTTGGATTAAAGGTACAATTGGGTATTTCAAAACTAGAATACGTTGCACATTAATAGAAACACAAACCCTTCCAAAAACATATCAATTTTTATTTATTTATTAGTAAATTCTTTGGTATGATATTTGAAAATATATTATGTAATCTATTCTAAAATAATTGCCTAATGGGTGGCTCCAAATCAGGAGTATCACAATGCCTCAGAAAACACTATGGCAGCATCCATATGGACCAGTTTGATGGTCAATGAGACACACCAGTATTTTAACTAGGGTCTTTTGATCAGTTAAAACATTATCCTGACAAAATAGTTGTTTGGATGTTATTGTTCATTAGTGTTTAAAGTTCAGTGCAAGATATTTATGATTGAGGCAAAGAAATTAATGTTGCAAAGAAAAATATTGACTACAAAACAAAAAAGATAAAATATTGCAAGTTATCAATATTTGTTTGACACATTTGACACAAATCTGATTCTACTGCAGAGCAGCGTTGTAAGTGATGTAGGGGCTACATCTTCGTAATAGGCAAACTACCTCCATGTTATGTCACGACTAACTCCCCACATACGAAAAGTGACAGAGTGCCGACATCAACCCTATGTTTTTGTTGCTTATTTCAGTGTGCCATCTAGCCTGAATTCAGAAATTAGACTGACTTTGGCCTGTGTATTGTGCGCTAAAGCAGATGAATAGGACTAATATGTAAACTGATTTATAAGTTTCTTAACATGTCACTCGTGGCTCATTTGTCTTAATGAAGTGTTGCATTCTGAAGACTCTGTAATCCTGATCTGCTGATATCCGGGTCAAAATGACCCTATCTGAAAATTATTTGAAAAACCAGGACATACCCTAAAATATCAATATGATCTGGGACAGCAAAAACATGAATTTCAAAATCTGGATAATTCTGATCTAGATTCTTTTTTTACAAAATACTGGGCCCTGGGATTTTTTGGATAGGATTTTGGTCATTGGATAGGATTCAGTCTCAGAATTAGGTATTTCAAAACTAGAAGCTGTGATCCTGATTCTAAAAATGGTGATATAGATTTTGCAATCCAATCCTACCTATAATCTAGATCAAATATTGTTGGTATTTTGGTAAATCAGGATAGTCTAGATCCTACTGAAAGACTGGATTTGGGATGGATTCATAGTTGATGTAGACATGTGGGACATTATCGAATGATTGTACATTAATTAACAGAAACCCTTCCAAAAAGTATCCATTCTAAATTGCCAATAAAATATTTTCAAGAAGAACCCCGCAAAACTAAAAGTCTAAAGAAATCTGCAAGCCTAAAGAAATTGGTTTGGGAAGTTATTCTAAAATATATTCTGTTATCTATTCTAAAACAATTGCCTAATGAGTAGCTGTGAAAACAAGAATATCTCTGAAAATGTTACACCAGAATCTAGATGGACTGTTGGATGAAATGCACTGTAGGGAACCATTATTTTTAATAGGGCCTTTGATCAGTAAAAACATTATGTTCTCAAAACAGTTGTTTAGAATTTTTTTTATTACTGTATCAACTGTTCAGAGTGTATGGAATTATAAAGTGATAAAATGTTGAGAATTATTTTTATTATCCAGTGAGGATTTTGAAGTTAGACTGACTTTGGCCATTGGACTAATATGCAAATTGAATTACACATTTTCCAACATGTTCACTGTTCCTCTTAATGAAATGTTACATTATTTTGACCAACAGATAGAGACATATTCAACGACTGCAAATCAAGATTTGGTCATCCTGATCTTGTGGTATGTGGATCAGAATGATCCTATCTGAAACCTATTTAAAACATCTACAAGATCAAATTGATCTAAGATAGCAAAAAAATGTATTTCAAAATCTGGATCATTCTGCTTTTGAAATATTGGGGCCTGAAGTTCAAAAGACAATTATTAGCTGGTGCGATAAGTTCTGCAATCAGATAACATACTCTACTGTAAACATGGAAAAGCTAGGCTATGTGTTACATCCAGTACATAACTACAGGGCCCGTGTACCACGAGCTGGATACTTGTAGTACAATTTACAAACTGTATGTCCCCTAGTCACCGGTAGGGTCCGTTATTTTCAAGAAAATAACCTACGATATGATTGCTTTGGGCGTCAGTTACTTTCACAGGTTTTGTGTTTTGGGACATCTACATCTTATGTTTATTTTGCATAAACATAAACATGTTGTTTATATGGAAAGGACATTTAGAAAAATGTGTTTAAATGTGCAAATGTGTTTTATCACCTTGACAAGCTGCGTTTAAGTGACAGTCTATCTGATCTGTCCATCTGACTGACCTAAAATCACAACCTCACAGAATAGGCGTCCTTTGGCGGCATACGTGTACATTTTCTTAAATTGAGGTTTTGGGGACAAACTTGCTTGAAAGCTTGCTTGTACTTCCAAACATGTTCCATTGTAAAAACATTATCGAAGCAGTTTCTATAACTCTGACGGGGTTGAGAGCACGATTTATGGGATCTCGTTAATTCTTCTCGGCCGAAAAGCAGGTATCTCGTTACGCCAGTATCTTTGCTTACACTTACAGTAACTAATGGAAGGTGGGCGCAAAGGTTGAAGGGGCGTCGCGGCAGAACGGCGAACCAATTATAACGCAGTATTTCTCCTGTCTTCGTGTGCTATGACCAACCGGAATGCTCGGTGCCTGTGCGAGCCACACTCACTCCCTGGCGCCAATTGACTGACAGCAAGGTTGACGTAATAATATAGTGATTACTGAACTCCCAAAAAGATATTGCCAAAAGCTAATTGAGACATGAGGTTGTACTTGAGGGAGGGGTAGTTATTGTTTTCCCACCTTTCTGTTATCCTCTGTTTAAAACTTTTGTGACTAATTAATGTGAAGTATATGCCTTTTCTGTCTGAAGAAAATACTGTTTTTTGTTGCCGACACAGAGAGCAGAGCGACTACTACGGCTACAACTGTAATGGAGAGCTCCGAAACAAACAATACTACCTTGCTGTCAAAAATCTACGAAAAGCGTGAGCGCATGTGAAAGAGATGCGGAGTGTGGGGTCCCGTCTGGCCAATCACAGCAACAAGTATAGTTGTCGACAAACAGTTCACCCAATCGTATTTCATAATAATATACAGTGGGTAGGGTTAGTGGGGAGAGTTTGGGATGGTGAACCACACAGCTGTTTTGCTCGATTTCAAAGCAAGGGTATGATAAGCCTAAAGGGAACATTATATTCTATCTACTATTGTATATTTCTGGATAGAAACAGCGACGAGTCCTGTATACGTTTTAAAACGAAGGTAGGAATTCCAGCGTATGAATAACACTCTGTGATTGAAGCACAATCCTTCTCTTTTTTGGTATTCAAACTACGAGCTCGAGTCGCTGGAGTTTGTATATGATCTTGTTTATTGGCCGACGCTCCCTAATAATTTTAACGCGTGTCATGCTGGTGGTTACAACTGGAAAAAGGGACTTTTAACAGCGAGCGGCGATCAAGAAAATGGCACGAATGGTGGATGGAGAAACGTGGACGTGGAGCGTGCTTTTTCCAGACACTTCGAGATGGTCATTTACATTTTAATGTATTTTCCGGTGGACATAATACAAAGGTCTTCCATAACCTACTGAAGCGGAGAGCCGGGGGACGGACGAAAGACGGATGTTTGACCGTGCTACGCCATGCAGAGCAGCACAGTAAACACAGACACGCGCTTTGTCTGCGGAGTGCTTTTATGTACAGTGAAATTTAATCAATACTTTATTTAACACTTCATTTTTTGGTTAATACAAATTGGGGTATAATTCGCATTTGATATTGTTGCGGAAGACGGGTCTTGCTTTTTAACGTTAATTAGTTGAGAAAGGAAGAAGAGTTTTACAAAGTTACGTTTACAAAGTCCACTTCACTAGCCTATAGGCTGCCTGGTGTAAAACTGGAATTACGCTACTTTTCTTTGTTGCAAATGCACGTTTGTTTAATCGACTTTGCTTTATTGATAGTCGAGAAATGGAAAATAGACTCATAACAAATGGAAAATAATTGCTAATCTTCCATTTTAATAAAACTGGCAATAGGACCTGCGGTGAAAATGGTGGAGAAGAGGTGTACGGTTCAAAGGGAAGGGGTGTACCGTTGGTTCTCCCAACTAAACTCCGCGCAGCGGGCAGAGTTCCTCTGCGGGCTGCTGGATCTCTGCGTGCCTATAGAACTGCGCTTTCTCGGCTCCTGTCTGGAGGACCTGGCGCGGAAGGACTACCACTCCCTGAGGGATGCGGAGATCAAAGCCAACAACCCGGCTGACCTGGCGAACCTGACCAACATCACGGACGAGGTGGTGCGGAGCAAGCTGCTCATCTCACTCGCGCTGCTCAACTCGGACAACCGAGAGGCCGCCGGAGTCCTCTTCAGGACGCTAACGCACATCGACTCCATCATCAACAACTATGGGCTGCAGCTCAACGACGGCCAGACGGGAGATCAGTTCCTGCTCCTCTTCACCATGGCGTCCAACCACCCGGCGTTCAGCTTCCACCAGAAACAGGTGCTCCGACAGGGGCTGGTGCAGATCCAGGGGATCCTGCAGACGACGTGCGGCGAGCATCACTCCGGCGTCAGTAGCGGTGCGCTTGCCACCTTAACCTCCGCCAACACCGTCACCACCTACATCACCGCCGCCACCCTCAACTCTTGTTACGCCGGATGTACCAGCTGCCACACGGTAGGTGCCACAACAAGAAAAAGGAAAACAAAAAAAACACAGTTCAGGTGAGCATTCATCAGGAAACGGCCTTTGTCCTTTGTCTTCAAACGGAGAATAAAGCAGCTTTGTTGCTGCACTACTCTACTGAAAAGTTTTGAGAACTTAAGCTGCACGTCTGATTTTGTTATTGTTCTTCAGAGGGAGTGAGGCTAGGTTAGTAGCTACTTGTTTTGATTAGGTTTAAGGTTGTTATGGTACTCTGTATTTGTTTGCATAGCTGGGGGCAGGGGGCATACTATGCTTTTGGGTCAGTGGGGGGCAGTCCTTCCTCAGCACAACACAGAAAACCAGTGCCCTGGTACAGTAACGTGGGCACTGTGAGGGAGGAGACGTGGTCGTTTGGACGTAACCGACACTCATTGTCCTAGCCCTTGTGCGGTCATTAAAGATGCCAGGGGACCTGCTGAGAAAGTAGGGACTTTCCCATGGTCCTGGCCTGCTTCCCAAACCTGCTGTCTCAGCCTGGCCGACTCCCCTTACCAATTTATTTGGCTAAATAAATCCATCCTACACTCTCAGAAATAAAGGTACGAAAAGTGCCTAAAAAGGTACAAATGCTTGTCACTGCGGTGGTACTTACAATTGTTTCCCTAGTCGGCGATAACAATGAATTTGAACCTTTTTTGCTTGGAAAACATTGTACTTTCAGGGTACATTTGGGAAATAGCATCTTTGAAGAACAAATATGTACCTCCACTGTCACGTACTCGCTATCTGTGAGCATGTAATTCAAGTGAGCTGGTGTGTGGCTCTGCACAGCACTGTGAGATCTCATGTAAGCTGCTACAGAAATGCGATTCAGAATCACCATGATAATTATTAGCATTAGGCTTCCAAGCCCAGAGGCAATTGGCCAATAACCTGGACGTGTGACTTGGTGACCAGACAGGAAATATATGTTATTTACGTTGAAAATGATCATTTTTGATAACCGTAGCCTAACCGGCACCCCTTTAATAAGTTTATTGAAATATTCATATAAATTGGTCGCATGGGGTTGCAGCCATTTTTCATATAGTAACTTTATATTAAAGTAGTTTTAACGCTGTTTCATCATGTGTATTTCTTCCAGTAACTGTCACATACATATTCTCCAAAATTCACACACAAAATGTTGATCCTGTGCTCTGAGAAAGATTAACAATTTTTACCAGGGCTAGGGAAGATTGAAGCGTTAATTTAAAGGTTTTCCTGGGTTTTCACCTATATTTGCGGCAATATAAATACAAAATTGTCTCTGTCCAAACCAATGTCTTCTCCTCCTTGTCTTTCATTTGTACTCTATGGTACAGGTATGTGGAGTCACAGAGATGTGTAATCTCTATGGTACAGGTATGTGGACTGGAGTCATAATGATTTGTAATCTCTATGGTACAGCTGTGCAGAGCGCATATTAGTTGTAATCTCTACTGTACGACCGTGTGGAGCGGTGGTGCCCTGAGGTTTGTGCGATACAGTGGAGATTACGGGTGGTGATGTAACATCAGAGTGTGACAGCAGTATGGGGCAACGCTGGTGAGTCACAGGGATCTGGGGTTAGAGTAGGGGTGTGGGGCGCGGAGGTGGGGGTGGTTCTTTTGAAGGTGGAGCGAGACGTACTGTGTAAATATGTCTCTGTGAGGGGGGGGGGGGGGGGGGGTGGAGTTTGAGAGGAAATGGGTTTTATTTTGTGTCTTGGCCCCCGTTGAGCATGGATCAGCACATTGCTTGGTAATGAAATAAGCTCTGTGTGTGAGACTCCCCTGCGTATCTCCAGGAAGCCCCAACTGCTGGCCTGCTCTGTAGGCCTCTAGTTAAACACATACCAAAACAGTGCGTATAAACATTCGGCAGCCCCTCCCCGCCAACCCCATCGACTAGAACCTCTCCCTCAACCCCCACAACTGAGTTCAACAGGCAGGCATTAGACAGAGTGCTGTAATGTTAGTGTTAGGTGGTGAAGTTGTTGGTTTTGGAGTATGTTTAGACTTAATTTCCCATCAGCACGTCGGTGAATCCTTATTTTGTCTAGCAGCCTCCTCCCTCTCCAAGATGCATATTACTGTTCCTCCAAGTCCGTGTCTGAAACTGTACCCTCTTATCCTGTCCCACCTGTTGCATAGAACCTCTTATCCCCTATCTACGTGATGCTGTAGTCTACTCCTTCCTCCACATGTGTGATAGCGTAGCCCCTCCACCTCCTGCACGCGTAACGCTGTAGCCCCGCCCCCTCATCCCTTTTTCACATCTGAAACCAATTCCACCGTTCAGGACAAAGTTCAGCCTGTTCCTGTCCTTTTTCCGACTGTTTTTAAACATCGGGGAAGCAGGATGCTCTCCGAAATCGGGTTCTCCGCCATGTCCAGCGCTTCTTCTTTTGTTCCGTCACGTACCTGTGTGTGTGTGTGTGTGTGCACGTGTGTTTGTGTTTGTGTGTGTGTTTGTGGGAGGAGCGGTGTTTACCTGTGAGTTTATCAGCGGTATCATTGGATATGATCTGGCTGTGGAGGAGTGGGGGGAAGGGGGGGCGGTGGAGGATGTGGCAGTAGATTTGGGGAAAGGCAGATTTTAATTGGTTTCAGATCTGGTCTGTGTGCTGCAGTCAGGCCGTCGGCACGTGCTTCTCTCCTTACACACACAGCAGTTTGAGCCAGCGTGGGTGGAGGGAGGAAGGGAGGGGAGGGAGAAAGAGAAGAAGGCCAAGAGAAAAGAAGAGAGGCAGAAAGGCAGAAATCCTGGAGCACGTGGTAATGGAGCAATAAACATCCAGAGCCTTCAATGTTTATTCAGACAGCACAGAAACATATACAAATTACTGAAACACATATTTTTATTATATCCAAATGTGCCTACAGGAACACGGTCATATACGCTAATTTACAACAAATAACCTTTCTATTTTAATATTTAATACAGATTGGAAGTGTTGCTAAATGTTTCCACTCACTGGTATGACTGCAGTTTCTACTGTTCTGTGTTTTTGCACCTACCAGAAGGCTGTAGATTTACAGTCCACAAGTATTTGGACAGTTTCTGCAGTCTGTATTTCTTTTTTCTCAGCCAGCCTCATGTTGACAAATGGCAATAACAGACCCCAAAGGCAATCAAAAGCCTAGAATCAAGACAATATGCTGAAAACGTTCATATACCTACACTAAGGAAGCAATTAAATACAATACATGGCTCTAGCAGTTGTCAGAGATCTGTGCTGATAAACCTTGATGGAGAGCAGACTGATGTTAGCATTAGGGCTGATCAATTTAATTTCCTGTCTTTGTTTTAATGCAAACATTTCACTTAAAACAATTTTTTTATTAATAATGATTTTAGTAGGTGGGGGGGGGGATTGTCACTAGACAAATGACCCTCATGGCAGTCTTGCATGGGGTCAGATTTCTATATTTATTTCCTTGACATTTTTTGTCTGTTTAGATTTTTATCTGCAACCTTATTAAATCGTGCTGTCTTTCTTCCTCGTATTTTGGTTAATATGATGTGATTTTAAAAGAGGAAATGGTTTTAATATGTAAGAATAGCTTTAAGTCAATAGGAGACCTTTTGTTTCTTAAACATTTAGGGCCAGTCTCAGGCACAGATTAAGCCTAGTCCTCGACTCAATCCAGGACTAAACTTGGTTGGTGAAACCAGCCCTAAGCTTTTCCTGCCTTCTCATTGGCGAGAGCGGCTGTGTTTGTGGGTTAATTTTTTTTTATAGTTTTTTATTTTCAATTTTTTTCCCCTTTTCTCCAAATTTGGTAGCCAATCGTACCCCGTCTGATTCAATTCGAGCTAGTATTAGATACACCGCCCGTACCCCGTCCCTCGGCGGCCCGAAGGAGAACGACACGCCTTCTTCAAGCTGTCTCGTCTCATGCTCGTCTTCCGTGATTCCAAGGCGCCCGAGGTGCTTATTTTGTGGCGATCTACTAACCCTGCCAAGTCCCTCCCTCTGGAGCAGCGAACCAATCATGCTGCTCCACGTGAGCCGGCCAAACTTGTGGGTTCATTTTTGAGGTCAGTGGAAGCTGCATGGTGGCGGGTTGCTGGGGTCGTGTTCGGGGAGGGTGGTGAGGCGACCATTGTGTCTGTGGTCAGCATCATTGCTGAGATGTAACTGAGCAGAGCTGGATTTCATGGTTTGGCGGTTTCCCTCTCCGCGTTGGCGCCATGGTTTGGGAACTTGTTGCAAGAAGGGTTGGGGGTTCAAATCCCAGTTAGAGTACAGATTGTAGAAAGCCAGAGGGTTGTTGGTTCGATCCCGCACCCTGGGTGTGTTGAAGTGTCCCTGAGCGAGACACCTAACCCCCAGCTGGTTGGTGAATGGGTGACGTAGAGGCATCAATTGTAAAGCGCTTTGGATTAAAGTGCTATATAAATGCAGTCCGTTGACCATTTAGCGTTTAAGTGTAAGGATGTACAGTACTGTGAAAATGTGTTTGCCCCTTCCTGATTTCCTCTATTGTTTGTCACACTGTTTATCATTTGTCACACTGAATGGTTTCAGATCTTTAGACAAAATGTACTATTAGGCAAAGAGAACCTGAGTAAACAAGAATGACACTTTTGAAATGACTACTTAATTTATTTAATGAAAAAAGTTATCAAATGGCCAGTCACCCCTGTGAAAAAGTAATTTCCCTTTTAAACTTAATAGCCGGTTTCAATGGTTTAATAACTGAGTTTGTTGTCCACTGACCCTTGACTTCTGACCTGTGACCTCTGTCTCGCAGGTGACACCCCAGGAGGATGGGGCAGGTCGAGGAGATGAGGGGAGTGGCATCGACGCCTTTGCCCCATTGCCAGCACATTCCTGCCAGGAACTGCCCCTCAAGGTGCATGCTGGGAACTCCAGCAAAGGTGAGTGAGCATTTTCATTTACATTTCAGGCATGTAGCTAATATGCTCATCCAGAGCGAATTTACTCCACAAAGAAAATGCCACATTTCATAAATCACGAACATTCCAAGTAGCAATGAACCGTGAAGGAGTAACACCGCAAATATTCCATTGGAATGTTTTTAACGGAATATTCTGATGCTGATGTCACAGTCATGACTGGGAATTGTAACCAGCTGAGTTGTAGAACACTAAATTTTGGAAAAACATTCTTAAAAAACCACCTCTTCAAAGGGTTAACAAGAGTGGTGGTCATGGCCGGGCCACAACACACCAGCGATAGGATGTCTTTTCACAGGAATTTACATGGAAGGGAAGGTAGAGAGGTTCTTTTAATGAGTAACCTGCTGCAGCTTGGACCATTGAGAGGTGTTTCCGAGGCGTGGCAGGGAAGCGTGTTATTAGAGGTGTATTTCAGTGGTGTTTTGTGGAGGCTCTCACTGAGTACTGGGCCTATGTTTAATACCCATCTCTGAGGATTGCTGATCTGGGATCAGTTTAGTTGTTTAGCTCATAATGGACGGGTTAGGGTACAGCCTGGGGAAGGCTGATCTCAGATCAGCACTCAACAGCTGTATGGATATGAGCCCTGGTCTCATAGTTACTGTGTTTCATTCATGCAGTGGTCATGAGGGCTACACAATGTCAGAATATTCATGGGTGGAAAGTTTCCATGGGATTTAACATGAATATTCATGAATTAACACAAATATGCAGGAATTAACAGGAATATATGGGAAATAACAGGAATAAATTGGAAAGTATGCACAGTATTTGCTGCATTTACCATGGCATATTCAAATAGAAACATAAATCTTTTATCTTATAAGCAGAAATGATTGCAAAACTTACTATAATCATGAAAAATGGACAATTGAACTTTAATTGAATGAGTTTACCTTTTACATGGGAGTCACTCACTGCAGACCAAATAAACGGAGTGTTGAATAATATAATTCCCTCTGATGGGAGAATGCTGTGTGTGCAGAGGGGTCCTGGGAGTTCCAGTAAATGGGATGCTGATAATAACCTGGGATCAACTGAATTTTAATTAAACAGGGATATTTTAACCAAAACCTGTCACCATAGCTAGGATATCATTTTTATGTGTATTTTCTTCTAATAATTATTCACTACTATAAGCTAACATTTAATGTGGTAATTTCCTAAATTCCCATGGAAAGTTTCCAGAAGGTTTTTGGCCAGGATTTATGGCTTAATGGGGGCTCTACGTGCGTCCCCATAAGGATAGTAACACCAGGAAATGGACTAAATGGGGAAACAGCCCCTGCCGGTTCGACTGGCTGTTAATGATTTGCTTAGAGAGTCTGCCTGCTGTTCGCTGCTCTGTGCACGTGTGTGCGGGAAGGGCAAACGCGTAATGTTCTGATAATGTTACTGAAAGGTTTTGTCAATGTTGTAACATTGCCGCAACATTGTGAGAATGTTTTGTGCTTGCTGGGTATAGCCCCACGGGGCGGCAGTTAAGGGAGGTGTTGGATATCGTGATGGTCAGTGGGTGGAGGTGATTTACGTCCTTGGGTGCAGAGTGTTTGGGGGTGGGGGGTTAGGGGGGGTTAGATGGATGGATTCTCTGGGTATGAGGTGATATGAGGGTTGATGCTTATATGAAGGGTGTCAGGGGGCATGCTTCTGCCCCCCATTCCAGTAAAGCTGGCAGCCAAGGACTGACTTTGACTTTTTTGACTGCATTACCTCACTGCTTGGCCTGGTTCCCTTCTGTCACACAAACATTCTCACTCATGAGCATACACACGCATGCAAGCACATACATGCATACACACACACACAAACACTCTCACTCATGAGCATACACACGCATGCAAGCACATACATGCATACACACACAAACACTCTCACTCATGAGCATACACACGCATGCAAGCACATGCATGCATACACACACACACAAACACTCTCACACATGAGCATACACACGCAGGTAAGCACATACATGCATACACACACACACAAACACTCTCACACATGAGCATACACACGCAGGTAAGCACATACATATGCGCACATTCTTACAAATCAGCATACTCGCACACATTCTCACACATCAGAATACACACGCACACATTCTCTCTCACCCACCCACACACATGTCATACACCAAGACATTTTGAGGGGGGCACTAATGGTACCTTAGCTATTATAAAGACTCCTATAATCATTAATAATTATAAAGATTATACTCATATAAGAATTGTTAACCATGAATATTATACCAATATAATCATTAATACTGATTGATTAAATTCTCAAACTCTTAATAACTCACAGTACATTGACTGGCCTAGACAGACTGCAGTTCTCTTTATTTCATGTTCATATTCACATTCTTCTTATACCTTTCTTGTAGTTTTCAGACTACACACCCTATGTCCGCATGAGATATGTAAGCATGGATGTGCTTCATCTTATTTCTGATTGGAGTGATTGCAGCTTGAAACCGCTGGGTATTTATGCTGTTCACAGTTGTGATAAACCCTACAATGAAGGTGTTCATATGTACAGCCTCTGGAAATATAGCGTTGCTGTACAAGCTTAAAGTGCGTTTTTTGCTTAAAACTACAAACGAGTCAATGCCCCAATACCAGCCAGAAGAAAGCCCCTTGGACATCCTCAGACACTTCCTGTAAATATATAAAACCTTCTTTGTCGTACACAAAATCTGTATGTTAAAAACATATATGAAAGCTGAAATAGTATTTATTTTTATCATTTTTCGTGGTTTTATTTCTCAAGGCGATTGTACCACCTTCGGACTGATGTATCCTTACTGTATGATCTAATTCTGTAGCTAAATTAGCATAATAATAGTAATATGAATCCCAATAATCGTAAATTGATTGATGAGTTTAACAGATGTTAGGCACGTTGTTTAAGCCGTTTGTTATAAAAGCTTAGTTAGCCATCCTATGGACACAGAAATTGAGCTGACTAAGACAAAAATCATTATTTCCATGTAGCTTTCAGCTAGCTCTGTCTAAACGCTGGTTTATTCGTAGTGGGTGTAGTGATTAGAAGCAGCCGCTGCACCAGACTGTACAATAGATGCCACTTCAGGAGCACTGGGCTGCATGCATTATTTGCTCTTCCGATGGGCTGACCTCACTCTTCCTTTACCTGACAACACAATTAGCTACTTTAAAAACAGTTAAGTTACTTTTCTCAAAGTCAATGTTAAATTTTGCAAGCACATACACATACAGATACATACACACACATACAGAGACATACAGCGATATAGACACACATACAGGAAGGTATAAACACCGATACATACACACACATACAGGAAGCTATACACACCGATACATACACACACATACAGGGACATAGCCACCTGTCCCACACTGCAGAACACACTGCACAGTGTGGGTATGTGTGTGTGTGTAGGTGTTTGTATGCACGTGTGTAAAGCAGGCTGTATGTTTGTGCGCTTGTGTCTGAAGGCCAGGGGGTGGGGTTTGAAACGGGCGGGGTTTTTAATGCGGACAGGGGCCAGGGTTAGTAATCTGGGCAGGGGGCGGGGTCTGTAATATGACCTGACTTGCTTGGCAGACCCTCCTGGATTAGTGAGTCTGGCAGCTGCAGCCCCAACCCCACCTGACATGGTATGCTGGGATGGATGTGTGCGGGGAGCGGGGGGGGGGGGGGGGGTTCCTGCCAGGTTGTCTGTCTATGGGACTGTGGCATGGGGCAGCAAGGCGAGAGAGACAGAGACTCATGTGGCCTTGTAGTCAGGCAGCACACTGCTTGTGCGTGTGTGTGTGTGCATGTGTGTTTGTGTGTGAGTGTCATGCATTTTATGGTCCTCCTGACAGTGATAGTAAAGCAATCCTCTTAGACACTTGGCTGCCAGTTATCTCAGTTCATTAGTGTGCTGTCTGGAGAAGTAAATATATATTTATATCTAGATATCGAAATATGTATGAGCTACTTCTTTTCCAAGTAATAGAAGAGGAACTACGAATCAGTCACCCTGTATTTCCTCTACGATACCAGGCCCGTATCACAAAGCAGGATTACTGAGCTAGCTGGATAACTGCACTGAGTAAAACCCAGAACCCTTCCAAATCTGGAACATGGACTGAAAATATCCTGCTATCTCAGTAGTCCTGACTTGAAATACGGGCACCAGGCCTACAATGTTGTCAACTGCGCCTGAGCCTGCTCAGGTCTGAGCTATAGGGTGAGGAAGAAGTGTGTCTCAAAACTGTCTCCCGCTGATGCTTTTTTTTTTTCTTGAATCCTTTATTTAACCAGGAGAGGTCCATTGAGAATATGTTTCTCTTTTTCATGCACGCCCTGGGAGAAATGCTTGAGAGAACAGTTGCAAGTGGGGAGAGTAACAGAGAGAGCAGGGGTGAAGCCCCAGGAGCAGTTTTTGGGTTAAGGGCCTTGCTCAAGGGCCCAGCGGAAGAGTTCTTCCTTTTTGCCGGATGCGTAGGGACCGGGCAGGAATTGTATGTTTCCATTATTGAGTGACTGACTGCTTGTTAAAAGGTGAAGGTGCTAGACGGCTTATGTAGTACGTATGAAAATACAGAAAGCTGTAACAAGATGGTCGAGAAAACAACTCTATTCCTATTCCACTTACACTCCACTCTATTCTTATTCCGCTTACAGTCCAAGTCCATGCAAGCTAGGAGAAAGCCAGCAATTCATACAACAGTGATGATTGCTGTTGCGAACCTTAGCTAGATAGCTTGCTATTAGGTTTTATCTGAGAAATTATTGAATATAAGATCCGCTAATCGTTGTCTTCAATAGTTGACTAGTTTGGATTCTGTGGTACCTGGGAAGCCTAGCTATATCTTTCTCATTTAAACTTGGTAACATCAGCAGTAGGTTTGGCAGTTGGCAAATACTTAGGTTGGCTAAGGGTAGCTACCTCTACATGTCGGGGAAAAAACAAAGTGTTGTTGTACCGATATGTATTATATGCATTTTAATATTGAATGTTACAGCTGATTGGACAGGATATTACAACGCGGTCGCTATGTAATATGAGACTGTGAAAAAGCAAAATGATTGCTCATCTTTAGAGTTCAGTGAATTTCAATTAAGAACTAACATATAAGAACGGCCACAGCTGACATGTGAATGTTTGCGCCCAATGGGCGATACCCTGGTGTGTAATCAGTGTGGTTATCACGGACCCATTTAGGGAAAGACCGGCGTTCTGCTGATCCGACACCTTGCAGTACTAGTTAATTAATTCCCATTCATTACCTTGCCCCAAACAAACTTAATAAGCTCTATATTGCCGTCCATACATCTTGTTGTGACTTTTCCTGAACGTGTTCTGCTTCTGGGAAGTTTCAACTGACTTAGAAATTCCAGGTTCAGGACGTGGTGATGCTTAGCAAATTTCTGAGGTCACTCCACTAATAAAATGTCCATTAATTCCGCTGTGTTGACAGATAGTATTTATTTGACGGCTCGTTTTTTTCCCACAGTAAGCTATTAAGCTAATGGAATTAATACATTCAAAACTATGTGTAGTGGCAATCGGTCCTCCCTGCCAAAGCAATCTCAAAGCTGCTGGACAGTGCCCTACCACAACCAAAACCAGAATGCAATGGCTGTTATCAGCAGTATGATGTCATATATTTTCATTACTGAAAAAATAATATGAGAGAGGGTCCAGTTCCACTTCTGCGTTGCCAAGTCAAGCATCCCTATATGCCCTCAAGGTGCTCAAACCAGCAATTCTGCAGTTGTCAGTCATGCAACCTGCTCAGGCTACCCTGCCACCCACATCTCAAACATGTCTGACTTGCATCTCAAACAATGGAGCCATTTGGCGACAGAGCAGACAGGATTTAAGGCCTGCTGAATCACTGAGCTGTTACCTGTTGGGCAGGATTGGGGGTAGGGGGGCAGGATGTAGGGGGGGGTGTATCGATTTTTATGACTGGGGGGGTTGTTGCTATGGAGAAATGGGTGGGTCAGCTGTAATGCTAGTGATTCCAGCTGAACATGTGCCGGTTTACGTTTTTGCAAACTGTAACCTGGCCATTGTTTTTTGGAGGATTGCCAGGGCATCTTTGCATCTTGTGGTGAACCCTCTCAGGTTATGCTGTTGTGGTCGTCTTTGCCTCATCCTGTCATCCACAACACTGGGCTTCCATGGTCTACCAGGCCTTTGCCATTGCTGAGCTCACCAGTGCATTCTTGCTTCTTAATAATGTACCAACCAGTTGATTTTGACACAAATATATATAAATACGTACATAGTTTGTGTTATACAGACATCTGCACCCCTCGAAGTGCTGTGATGTGCAGGAAAGCTCAGATCAAATGGGTATTTTGGGCAAGTGGGGACACCTCTGGAATGTGTAGTTTTAACAGCTCTCTCACACTACTGTACACACACACACCTCCCAAACACACCTACACTCTACTGTACACACACACACACCTCCCAAACACACCTACACTCTACTGTACACACACACCTCCCAAACACTCCTACACTCTACTGAACACACACACACCTCCCAAACACTCCTACACTCTACTGAACACACACACACCTCCCAAACACACCTACACTCTACTGAACACACACACCTCTCAAACACACATACACTCTACTGAACACACACACACCTCCCAAACACACCTACACTCTACTGTACACACACACCTCCCAAACACACCTACACTCTACTGAACACACACACCTCCCAAACACACCTACACTCTCCTGAACACACATACCTCCCAAATACACCTACACTCTACTGAACACACACACCTCCCAAACACGCCTACACTCTACTGAACACACACACCTCCCAAACACACCTACACTCTACTGTACACACACCTCCCAAACACACCTACACTCTACTGAACACACACACCTCCCAAACACACTTACACTCTACTGAACACACGCACACCTCCCAAACACACCTACACTCTACTGTACACACACACCTCCCAAACACACCTACACTCTCCTGAACACACACACCTCCCAAACACACCTACACTCTCCTGAACACACATACCTCCCAAATACACCTACACTCTACTGAGCACACACACACACCTCCCAAACACGCCTACACTCTACTGAACACACACACCTCCCAAACACACCTACACTCTACTGTACACACACCTCCCAAACACACCTACACTCTACTGAACACACACACCTCCCAAACACACTTACACTCTACTGAACACACACACACCTCCCAAACACACCTACACTCTACTGAACACACACACCTCCCAAACACACCTACACTCTACTGTACACACACACCTCCCAAACACCCCTACACTCTCCTGAACACACATACCTCCCAAATACATCTACACTCTACTGAACACACACACACCTCCCAAACATGCCTACACTCTACTGAGCACACACACCTCCCAAACACACCTACACTCTACTGTACACACACACACCTCCCAAGCACACCTACACTCTACTGAACACACACACCTCCCAAACACACTTACACTCTACTGAACACACGCACACCTCCCAAACACACCTACACTCTACTGTACACACACACCTCCCAAACACACCTACACTCTCCTGAACACACACACCTCCCAAACACACCTACACTCTCCTGAACACACATACCTCCCAAATACACCTACACTCTACTGAGCACACACACACACCTCCCAAACACGCCTACACTCTACTGAACACACACACCTCCCAAACACACCTACACTCTACTGTACACACACCTCCCAAACACACCTACACTCTACTGAACACACACACCTCCCAAACACACTTACACTCTACTGAACACACACACACCTCCCAAACACACCTACACTCTACTGAACACACACACCTCCCAAACACACCTACACTCTACTGTACACACACACCTCCCAAACACCCCTACACTCTCCTGAACACACATACCTCCCAAATACATCTACACTCTACTGAACACACACACACCTCCCAAACACGCCTACACTCTACTGAGCACACACACCTCCCAAACACACCTACACTCTACTGTACACACACACACCTCCCAAACACACCTACACTCTACTGAACACACACACACCTCCCAAACACACCTACACTCTACTGAACACACACACCTCCCAAGCACACCTACACTCTACTGAGCACACACACCTCCCAAACACACCTACACTCTACTGAACACACACACACCTCCCAAACACACCTACACTCTACTGAACACACACACACCTCCCAAGCACACCTACACTCTACTGAGCACACACACACCTCCCACCCAAACACTCTACTGCCCCACATACCAGTACATGACTGCCCTACAAACACAAGCACAGATTTACACACCCGCAGCCTGCAGTCTGCAGTGATGGTGGTGTCTCATCACGCCTTGCGTCCTCCCATGGAGCTGTGTATTCAGCTCCTTCATACGGCTCGTGTCTGGGCACGCCCACCAGCTGCGGGGCGATAAGGAACACTGGCTGCCATTGAGTGCTTCTACGGAGAGCACACGTCTGGTCTTGAGTGTTGAAATTGGGTGATGAGCGTGATTGGACCTTCCGGGGAGTGGGTGGGGGGTGGCTACCTTGCTAGCGGGCGGCTATTTTCGTTTTTTATAATCACTTTGACACTCATTTCAGAACCTTGAGTTCATTTTTCACTACTGTAGACACAACACTCAAAAAGGATAATCAAAATGCAAAAGCTTTTTTAAATTGCTTAAATACAAACTAAGCAAAAATAATATTTTGTTTGCTGAACCAAATCACTTGCTCACAATGACAAAGCTTCAATAACATCAGTAACATTTCAAAATGAAATACACAAATGACATATCATACGACTGCCTTTTCATTAATTACAATGCATCTAACTAGCTAACATTACTCCTTATGCATAGTTTTATGGGAACTCACAATTGATTTGATTACTGTAGCAACAATAGATCATGAATGAAACTGACAGCAATTATTTTGGAACATGATCAATCTCACCATGTTCTCCTGGGATGGAATATTTCATCCTTTATCGCAGGGGTATTGCAGGGGTTTGTATGTTTGAGCTGGCACTGGTATTACTGATTAATGAGTGATGGTAAGAGTAGGAGTAAGGATGTGTGTCCACCTGGAACCACTTGAAGTTGGCAGATGACCCACGCTAGAATAGAGATCAAGCAGTGAGAGGAAGAGGAAGTGCATGTGGAATGGCGGGGGGGGGGGTTTTGAGGATTCTTTCCCCACTTTGTAGCTATAATTATTTGTTGCTGTGATTACAGTTTTTTACAATTGCTAACAAATCACTTTTTCCAAAACTCATACAGCTGCACCAACATGCAGCTTGGCACAACAGTCCATTGCTTGCAGATGATTTGCCAAAATTACCAAAATACCGCAAACGTATCTCAAAATGAAATTATTCTATGAAAACACCAGCACTAGTTTTGTTCCAACACGATTTTTTGTCAATCATAGAACTATGATTTAAAAAACACAGTGGCATTACAGTTGATGCACTATTTTCTGTCAGCCATGTTTCATCATTTTGATGAATGTTTTTCTCTGTGGGCTTGCTTTCCACAACAGAATCAGCAACATAGGAAACCTGTGTAATGATACATATTGAATTACAGTATTTAGACTGTGGTACAATTTCTGTTCTTTTGGCTCTGTACTCCAGCACATTCGATTTGAAATGATATATTAAGGGGACCAAAAGTCTGTGAGGACCAGAACATGAGGGTCAGAGTTGTGCCAATGACAGTTAAATAATCCATTATAAGACTTGAGAAATAAGAAAACAGTCTGAGACATAGGCCAAAAATAAACTGCTTAGAACGTTGTTTAGAAGAAAGAGAGCATTGCTGAGCTACGTAATTACAAAGGGGTTGATAGGCCAAGGAAGACCTCTGTAGTAGATGACCGAAGACTTCTCACCATAAATGAAGGAAGACCCCCAAACACCTATCCGAGAGATCAGAAACGCTCTTCAGCAGACAGGCCTGGATGTGTCAGTAACTACTATCTGCAAACAACTTCACAGACATCTACCGGGGCGAAACTGCAAGATGCAAACCACAAGTTAGCAGCAAAACAGGATGGGCAGATTGCAGTCTGCAACATAAACATTCCTTATGAGTTATGAGTGAGTAATGAAAAAGATTGTCAAGATTGACTTCTGTCAGAGCACAGAGCAGTGGCAAAAGCAAATCCCCCCCCCCCTCATCTGTGGAACATTGTGTGTTTTAGTTTTAGGGCATGTATAGCTGCCACTGGTTCACTTGCCTTCAATGATAATGTAACTGCTGATAGCGGCAGCAGAATTAGTTCCGAAATCTACAGGAGCATCAAGTTCACTCAATTGCCTTAACTCATTGGATGGCGCTTCCTCCCACAGCAAGGCAATGATCCCAAACATGCACTAATGCTCTCTTCTTAATAATTTTCCAAACAGATTGCTTTGGTCACCCTATTGTTTGGCCTACCGTAAATCCTCAAATTGTGTCCGCGGTCTTTTATTTACTTAGGCTGCACAAAGCACTGGCCTTTATTTGGGGCAGGCTTGTATTCCAGGCAGGACTTTATTTCTTATTAGGCTTCTGTTGTAGAATTTTATTCTTAGAAATAAAGTAAAAGGCTACACTTAAAGTGGGCCAACACTGTTCAACACTTCCTGTAACCGTTCAGAAATCAATTAGTGTAGGCTAATCAGGAAACACCGTTTGGTAAGTCATAGTGTCAGTCTTAACAGACTTAGTTTATTGCAAATATTCTCAAACACAATAAATCACATGCAAGTCCAGAATCCATAAAATAGCAACTAGCCAGACACGCCTTCATGAACAATGACAAATTAGCGTAGATAACAGCAAGTTAAGGATCTTTTTTTTCCTAAAGTGCGTTTTATTGTGAGCCATGCGTTTCGTTTGGAGCAGCATACCGGTAGGCTATCAAAAGATTTTCACTTTGGTTTGGGATTTAATTTACTTTTGGACTGTTTGAGTCTATTGCTAAATGTTGGGACTGATGGGCACTGAAATCTGGGGGGTATTTGATGGTTCACTGTTAAGTTTTATGTAGTTGAAAGAGTGTTGGGATTTCCACCCGTCTGTTTATTGTGAGCCAAGGCAGCCGCTTTCATTAATTCATTGAACGTTCGCTGTGCTGTAAATACATGGAAACCTTATTGCGTAGCCAAGTAGCCTAAATTGAGCTAATTTTTTTATTTTGCCTGATTTACTTATTATTAAATTTGTAGGCTGGTACTACTTCAGCCTTTGGTAAGCTACTTAGAAGGGGGCGGCAAGCGACTGGTAGCTTGTGAGCAACATGTTGGAGACCGATGGTGTAGGACAACGACTTTTCATTGGCAACAGTATTAAACCAACCAACAATATAAAATATTAAGAAGAGCTCTTTTATTTCATTGAGTTAAATCAAAACAATGTCTTCTAGTGCTCATGGACTGATAGCCCTACTGGTAGGCAATATTACCCCGGCTTGTATTTGGGGGCCGGCCTTTATTTGTCCGAATCGGCCACGCCCCCGGCTATTATCTGAGGCCCGGCTTCAAATAGAATCCCGGACACAATTTGAGGATTTACTGTATGTCTCTGATAGTTTTTTTTCTCCTTTCTTATACCTGCCTTAAGCAAGTGAGCTGAGAAGCCAACTGTCCAAATTATTTCTGGTTCCCTAAAATAGAGGGATTCCTACATGGATCAACCAGTATGGATGTAAATAGCCTCAAATTATACATCAGACAGTCTGGACTTTAACCGTCATTGTTTCATTTCAAATCCAATGTGCTGGAGTACAGAGCCAAAAGAAAAATAAATTGTACCACTGCCCAGACTTAAGGACAGCACAGTACGTTACTTTTTATTCAAGACATTTGTATAATGATATTGAAGATGAATACAAATGTTGCATTTATTTTCAATGAAAATGTTCTCTCTCCAATTTTTTCACAATTATTAAAATGAGCCTGTAGGCAGCGTCTTTCCTACCAAAACAAGATTCCAAGTTCATTGCTGGCTTTGCCAGAGGGCAGGTATGAGAGTACAAGTGACAGCTTGCTTTAAATCAGACTAATGTATTTCGTTTTAGAATAAGCTAGAGCTTACTATCGTGAAGCTCCTAGTTGTTGCTTGCTGAAAAATCCCAATCAGTGTTACGCCATCTGATAAAACCTGGCATTTTTACTTAATGTGCAATTTGTAGCCAAGCTGCCTTATATAAACTTTGGTTGTGAAAAGTTGCACTCACAAGTGTTATCAAACAAATTTGCGCAGATACTAGCCGATATCTTCTCTTCCACGCTCAAGATACACTGCGCTGGTATCTAGCCTACAGTTTTGGAGTTGACGGGTGAATTGGGTAGGAGGCGTTAGTATGGGGTTGAGTTGGGGTGGTCCAGCGGCTGCCAATTGTGGGGTGCAGGACCCTACAGAGCGCGCTCAGTGGGACCGCGGACAGCGGGCAGGAAGTGGGTCAGAGGGGAAAGAACTCCCCAGGTTAGCAGCTGCGCAGGTCTGCACAGACGTACAGCCGCGGGGGGCACTGGCGTGTCTCTGCGTGCAGCGCCTAAAAATAAGCAGCTGGAGCCGGCGGCTGTCACAAATCACACCGAAGAGCTGGAGGAGCAGGAGAGTGAGGAGCAGGAGAGTGAGGAGCGGTGTGAGAGAGGGAAGCAGTATGAGGGAGGGGAGCAGGAGAGTGAGGAGCAGGAGAGTGAGGAGCGGTGTGAGAGAGGGGAGCAGTGTGTGAGAGAGAGGAGCAGGAGAGTGAGGAGCAGTGTGAGGGAGGGGAGCAGGAGAGTGAGGAGCAGTGTGAGAGAGGAGCAGGAGAGTGAGGAGCAGTGTGCGGGAGGGGAGCAGGAGAGTGAGGAGCAGTGTGAGGGAGGAGCAGTGTGTGAGAGGGGAGCAGGAGAGTGAGGAGCAGTGTGAGAGAGGAGCAGGAGAGTGAGGAGCAGTGTGAGAGAGGAGCAGGAGAGTGAGGAGCAGTGTGAGAGTGAGGAGCAGGAGAGTGAGGAGCAGTGTGTGAGAGGGGAGCAGTGTGAGGGAGGGGAGCAGGAGAGTGAGGAGCAGTGTGAGAGAGGGGAGCAGTGTGTGAGAGAGGAGCAGGAGAGTGAGGAGCAGTGTGAGGGAGGGGAGCAGGAGAGTGAGGAGCAGTGTGAGAGAGGAGCAGGAGAGTGAGGAGCAGTGTGCGGGAGGGGAGCAGGAGAGTGAGGAGCAGTGTGAGGGAGGAGCAGTCTGTGAGAGGGGAGCAGGAGAGTGAGGAGCAGTGTGAGAGAGGAGCAGGAGAGTGAGGAACAGTGTGAGAGTGAGGAGCAGGAGAGTGAGGAGCAGTGTGTGAGAGGGGAGCAGTGTGAGGGAGGGGAGCAGGAGAGTGAGGAGTAGTGTGAGGGAGGGGAGCAGGAGAGTGAGGAGCACTGTGAGGGAGAGGAGCAGGAGAGTAAGGAGCAGTGTGAGAGAGGAGAGCAGTGTGAGGCCACGGGATAGGCCTGACAGGTCTCTGCATGTGCTGGAGTCGTGTGTGTATGTTTATTTGCGTGTGTGTTTGTGCATATGTGTGTGTTTGTGTGTAGGTGTGTACCTGTGTGAGAGACTGTGTGTGTACATGTACACACGTGGACAAAATTGTTGGTACCCCTCTGTTAATGAAGGAAAAACCCACAATGGTCACTGAAATAGCTTGAAACTGACAAATGTAATAATAAATAAAAATTTACTGAAACTTAACCAATGAAAATCAGACATTGCTTTTGAATTGTGGTTCAACAGAATCATTTTAAAAAACAAACTAATTAAACAGGCCTGGACAAAAATGATGGTACCCTTAACTTAATATTTTGTTCCACAACCTTTTGAGGCAATCACTGCAATCAAACGATTTCTGTAACTGTCAATGAGACTTCTGCACCTGTCAACAGGTATTTTGGCCCACTCCTCGTGAGCGAACTGCTCCAGTTGTTTCAGGTTTGAAGGGTGCCTTCTCCAGACGGCATGTTTCAGCTCCTTCCACAGATGTTCAATAGGATTTAGATCAGGGCTCATAGAAGAACACTTCAGAATAGTCCAATGTTTTGCTCTTAGCCATTCTTGGGTGTTTTTAGCTGTGTGTTTTGGGTCATTATCCTGTTGGAAGACCCATGACCTGCGACTGAGACCAAGCTTTCTGACACTAGGCAGTGCATTTCTCTCCAGAATTCCTTGATATTCTTGAGAGTTCATTGTACCCTGCACAGATTCAAGACACCCTGTGCCAGATGCAGCAAAGCAGCCCCAGAACATAACCGAGCCTCCTCCATGTGTCACAGTAGGGACAGTGTTCTTTTCTTGGTATGCTTCATTTTTGCGTCTGTGAACATAGAGTTGATGTGCCTTGCCAAAAAGTTTTGTCTCATCTGTCCAAAGGACATTCTCCCAGAAGCTTTGTGGCTTGTCAATATGCATTTTGGCAAATTCCAGTCTCGCTTTTTTATGATTTGCTTTCAACAGTGGTGTCCTCCTTGGTCGTCTCCCATGAAGTCCACTTTGGCTCAAACAATGACGGATGGTGCGATCTGACACTGATGTACCTTGACCTTGGAGTTCACCTTTAATTTCTTTGGAGGTTGTTCTGGGCTCTTTGGTTACCATTCGTATTATCCGTCTCTTCAATTTGTCATCAATTTTCCTCTTGCGGCCACGTCCAGGGAGGTTGGCTACAGTTCCGTGGACTTTAAACTTCTGAATGATATGTGCAACTGTAGTCACAGGAACATCAAGCTGCTTGGAGATGGTCTTATAGCCTTTACCTTTAACATGCTTGTCTATCATTTTCTTTCTAATCTCCTCAGACAACTCTCTCCTTCGCTTTCTGTGGTCCATGTTCAGTGTGGTACACACCATGTCACCAAACAGCTCAGTGACTACTTGTCACCCTTTAAATAGGCAGACTGACTGATTACAAGTTTGAAGACACCTGTGATGCTAATTAGAGGACACACCTTAGTTTAACATGTCATATATATATATTTCCAGTGCTTACAGTGCAGATGAAATGTCAACAGCAATTCTGTTTGACACTTAGTTTTATAAGCACACGGATTAACTTAACAGGCTTTTTGGCTTACAGAGGCTGAACTTGACAGTGGCAGCTTACTCTGAAACACAGTACATCATGAGACTGAAAAGTAAATTTTCGGTTTATTCAATTTTTAATAGAAAACAAATGCCATTTTTTGCATTAATAAAACTGAATTTGTAGTCCACGGTAGAAGCTGTTATGAGGCTGGCTCATTATACCCCTTTCCCACTGTAGAGCTGAACCAGGCTGGCTCATTATACCCCACTGTAGAGCTGAACCAGGCTGGCTCATTATACCCCTTTCCCACTGTAGAGCTGAACCAGGCCGGCAAATTACACCCCTTTACTGTAGAGCTGAACCAGGCCAGCTAATTACACCCCTTTACTGTAGAGCTGAACCAGGCTACAGGAAACTGTACACTGAAAAACTATACCCCTTTTTCAGTGTAGTTAGTTCAGAGTTTTTAGGTCGAATTCCCAGGGCACATTGCTGCAGTGCTGTTGTGCCGATGAGTACAGTGCTTGAATGAGTTTAGAACCTCTCCGGCTGCACGGTAAAGAATGTAAAGCTATAAAAACTGCTCTGAAAAAGGGTGTCTGTTTAGTCTCTAAATGTGTGAATGCCTCTCAGCAATTAGCAGCAAACGTGTCTATGTTTCCTCCACAGGAGGGATTTTAGTGCTTTTCCTTTCCCTAAATTGGGTAAAACTGGGCTACATTTTTTGTTGTTTATATAACCTTTATTTTACCAGGAAGTCTGCAGAGATTTGAGGCTTTTATGGGGACCGGGCCAACAAGACCGCCTATAAACAAGGCTGAACTATGTGCAGCCCGCTTTCCACCCTGGTTTCTGTGCCTCTGTTGTGTTTGTGACCATGCAATGGACGCACAGACAGTCCTGTCGAGCCGTTCCTAGTGGCATTAGTGGCGATGCTAACAGCGTTAGCGTCTCTATCTCCAATGCCCGTTTAAAGCCAGGCAGCAGAACGGTTAGCTTTTTTGTTTCGTTGTTCCCACCCCTCTTTCACTCTCTGTCTTGTGTGTGCACTCTCTCTCCTTTGTTCTCTCTTTCTTCCCCTCCCTCGTTGACTCTCTGTGGTTTTGCAAGATTGCTACTTTAGGCTTTTTGTGGGTTTAAATAAACACCTGGGGATACAGTTCTCAGTGATTTCCCTGCACTTTAATATGTAATTATACCCCCACCCCCCCTCACCCACCCAGCTGTGGGAACAGCCTTGTCCTGACTCCTCATCACACCTGCCAGATTCTCTACTCCGTTTCACCTAAAATGGTGGCTGCATTTGTGTACTGCTTTTTTTTTTTCAGCAACTAAGGCTAGTACATGCAATTAATGCCTCACCTTCACCCATTCACAGACACACTCATACAGCAGTGGTGAAAGGCTGGCACTGTAACACAATGTAAAATGTGCCAGATTGAGGCATGAGGCCAATTTCCATCTGTAGGCCCTGGGTGGGTTGATGGAAAAACATAACAGAACATGTCATAATAACACATACATAGCAACGAATAGGCATTATTAAGTCCCCAGGAAGCATATAGCAACACACTTAGCAGATAAAGCACACAGAGCCACCTGTGACACCACCGCATGAAGCATAACCATCAATTTTACTCATAGCACACAACGCTCAGCATATAGCATTTATCTTGTACATTATATTTAACAAACATTTAACACTGAAAACACAACATCCCAGCTAGAAAATACATCACAGACTGTACAAACTTACAGTATGTTATATAATAATTGTATCATTTTTCTCTACAGTTAACATCGAGAGGATAGACTTGAAGGGATTTGTACCGAAGAGTGACAAACCCAGCGAGTACTCCTTTGAGGTGAGTGTCATGTGACGTGCGGGTTTGGGAGGCGGATGCAGCTTTCCTATTGGACAACGGCTTCTCATGTTCAAAACTTCATTGTCAGACTGCCCCTCTCTTCTCTACCTGTCCAATTAGATTCCAGTATGGACTACGCTGAATCACGCTTGCTGTTGCACATACCCTTTAAACATGACAGATTGTCATGAAAAGTGACTTTTGACCCTGCTGCGTGGTTGGGCTTGTGTACCTGCAGAGATCAAGTCATTTGGTCCTCAACCGGCTTAGGGCATGATGGGGATCAGGGTTCTGAAAGAGAGCGTGTTTTCAAGTGTGTTTGTGTTTTTTGTTGCTTTTTCATCATCTGTCGTGTTGTCCGCTTTAGTAATGCAAGTCCTCACGAGTCCTGATTATTGGGAATCTGTGTCTGAATTTGAATTTGAATGTGACTGCCGCACTTCTGCGTCTTCCTCCACTGCTGTGCGGCTTCGCTCTTTACCGGAGACGTTGGAGGCGGTCAGAGCAGCAGCCCGACAAGCTGAATAAGTACATGTCACTTTCACAAAGAGCGTGAGAGGGAGGGAGGGAAAAACAGAGTGAGAGTGAGAGGAAAAAGAGCGTGAGACGGGAGAAAGGGGGAAAGAGAGACCGAGAGACAGAGCAAGGCGGAGGGAAAAAGAGAATACGAGAGTGTGGCAGACAGGGGAGAGGGGGAAAGCAAGAGAGAGAGAGAGAGAGACAGAGGGAAAGAGAATACGAGAGCGTGGGAGAGATGGGAGAAGGGGGGAAAGAGAGAGAGCGAGGCAGAGGGGAAAAGAGAATATGAGAGTGTAGCAGAGACATGAGAGAGGGGGTAAGAAAGAGAGAGAGAGACTGAGCGAGGCAGAGGGAGGGAGTGGGAGAGGGGGAATTCCTCACTTGCGTAATGTGTTTGGAAATATCCTGACATGTCATGGCTGGCGTGTTTGGAGCTCAGCACTGTTAGAGAGTAACAGTGGGGCTGGCAGGGATTGGGTTTGTGCGTGTGGACCCTCCAGTGTTTTGGATAAGAATGTGTCCCTCTCTCTCACTCTCTCTCTCTCCATATCTCTCCCTCCATTCTCTCGCTTTCTCCTCTGAGGGTAACGCAGACACAAAGGCAAACAGAGGGTCAGTGCCTGTAGCTCAAAGGCTTATGGGAAAATGCTAACACTTCATGCATCAGGGGGTCACAACCCTGTAATCTCCCCTCCATGACCTGCGGCCCGATGAGACAGGCCATCAATCAAACGCACACTCTCCCTGTGTGTGTGAGTCTGTGCGTCTGTGTGCGTGTGCCTGCAAGGGTGTGTGTGCATGTCCGTGTGTCTTTCTCTGTGTGTGTGAATGAGCATGTTTGTCTGTGTCTGCATGCGTGTCTGTGTATCTGTGTGTCTATGAATGAGTGTGTGTGTGTAGCCTGTATATGAGTATGTGTGGATGAATATCAGTGTTTGCTTTGTTTGTTTTCCTCTGTAAAAAACTTAATTTGAATAGGCTTAAAATGAGCTTGATATAATCAGTAAATTGTTGTTTCGCTCCTTTGTTGTTAAACACATTATTCTGCACTGCAGGCTAAAGCCAATGTGAGCTGAATTAATCTCTCGCCTAAGCATCTTTATTCAGTGAGAGATGGTTCCTCTTTACGGAAGATTACGTTCAGTTTCAGTAAACAGCTAATGTTATAATATCATGAGAGCTTCTTTTGTTGAGAAAAGGTGTCACACACAATGAGAATATGCACTGTTGCAAATTGCATTTATTAACCTAAGTCTTCCTGTTGTGCAAGGCAAGTATATAATCATATACCTAATTTATATCATTTTTGTATTCAAATCATTTTCAATGTACAAAAATGCATGATTGTGTTCTCATAAAACAGCCCCACCCGTCGTACACACATTAATAGCCGGGTCTCCCTTGGAAAAGAGATTTTGAATCTCAGTGCGACTTCCTGGTAAAATAAAGGCTAAAAAAGAAGGAATAATGGATGTGGCCAGAATTTTAATCATTTGTCCTAGATAAATTTGACTGCAAAACAAAACCAATCCTCCAGCAAACTGTCTGTGTGTGTGTGTGTAGGAATGTGTGTGTACCTACGCCAATCTGCTCAAATCCTCCCATCTGTAATTTCAGCTGAAACTGCACACGCATGCCCATAAAAACCAAGTGGCTTCAGCTGTGGCAGGGACTGAATTTCTCCTGTGAGCCCAGCGGAATATCCGAGCAGTAAATATGAGACGGTGTGACACGCCCTCCGCGCTCCGCCAGCCAATCCCTGCTCTCTGTCCCCGTGTCACCAGGTGCTGTGGTCAGACTCCGGCACTTCCTCCGTGACGAGGTCCGCCCAGGAAGTGACCGAGTTCCTCTCTAAGGTGAGGAGGCGGCGGAGTCGCCGGGCCCGGCGTAGCCGCGACTGAGTCATCACCGCAAACGGAGAGCGCGGGGCCGAGCGTGTCCCGGGGCCCGGCCGGGGTGGTGACCCGGGCTGTGGTCATGTTATGGTCGCGTCACGGTGATCTGTCGCTCAGTGCTGCGGTTGGACAGGGCCTTGTGTCTGGCTCTGGGTTCTGGAAGGTTTTAAAGCTCCAGTAATTATGTCTCTTACGGCACGCCATTTGGGTCGGAACAGATTGCGACACCTGACTCCCTCTCTCTCGAACCGTCTCTTTCCATCCCTCTCTCTCCCTCCCTCCCCTTCTGTCTGTGTTCAGCATTGAGCTCAAATCCACGAAGCGGTGCCCTCTGGATCTGTATGTGTATGTGTGTAAGAGCATGTGTGTGTATTTGTGTGTGTGAGCATGTGTGAGTAACCATGCCTGTATGTGTGTGTGAGAGAACATGTGTGTGTATTTGTGTGTGTGTGTGTGTGTGTGTGTGTGTGTGTGTGAGTGTGAGAGAGAGAGAGAGAGAGAGAGAGAGAGCATGCCTGTTTGTGTTTGACAGAATGTGTGTGTGTGTGTGTGTGCACGTGCAGAAGAATGTGTGTCTGTGCACGTGCAGAAGTATGCAATTATACGCTGACGTATTTCCCGGTGCTGTTGCCCAGTGTATAGCTGGTTCTGGGAAACCCATTATCCGTGGTGAGCAGCTCCCTCTGTACTCTGCGTGTTTTTCCCAGATCTCCCAGCTCGTCCCAGACGACAGCCTGGAGAAGCTCCTGCCCCCGTCCACCGGCCCGGACTCTGCCCTCGAACCCGACCCCAGGTACAGTACATCAGGGCACTGCAGTGACACTGCTTACCAGGCTATGAGAGCTAATGGAGGAGAGGTAGATGTAGAGGTGGAACAAAATGGCCACCAATAGATGGGGTTGAGCATAGCGGGTGAGGGGTGGGGCTGTATAAATGGGGGTGGGGCATAGCGGGTGAGGGGTGGGGCTGTATAAATGGGGGTGGGGCATAGCGGGTGAGGGGTGGGGCTGTATAAATTGGGGTGGGGCATAGCGGGTGAGGGGTGGGGCTGTATAAATGGGGGTGGGGCATAGCGGGTGAGGGGTGGGGCTGTATAAAAGGGGGTGGAGCATGGATGAGGACATGGGTATCCATGGAGATGCAGTGGGTCCTGTAACTTGACCAATCTCTGTTCTTGTCTCTCAGGTGCTTGACGACACTGCCGCCTCACCTTCTGAAACGTGACCAAATCAGACAGTTCTTCAGTGTTGCCCCGGTAACCATGCCCCCTCCCAGTGCCAGTAAGCCTCCGCCCTCTTTCTTTTGACTCTTCTCTCTCTTTGTCTGGGAGCTTGTTCTCGTAGATGGGGAATTACAATGGTGATTACTGTGGTTTGTGTCTTAGGTTTATGTCATGTTTGTGTGGGGTGTCCTTTTAGGACCTGACAGTGAATGCTCACTCTAGAACTGGGCAGTGTGTATGTGTGTTTGTGCATGTGTGTATGTGTGTGTGTGTGTGATTTATGTTTGTGTTTGCATGATAGCCATGGGTTGGGCGGCCCCCTCAGTAATTACATTTATGAAATATGTACTTGCCCTGAAGCATCCATTAGATGCTCTAACACGACCCGTTGTCTTTAAAAAAGGGGAATGACATCACCCTGTTACAGGGAAAGGGTCTATATCCCACTACAGTACTACTACCTAGCTTACAGACATTACCAGTGTGGTGGTACCAGAGACAATTAAATCAACTTTATATCCAGTTGATTTAATTTAATTCATACTGCATTTAATAAGATGCTATTGAGTAATATCTCATTTAGAAAATTAGAGAGAAGCTGCAGTGAGGCTCTTTAGAAGAGACCTCAAGTGTGTGAGAGGAAGGAGTGAAAAGGAGTTCATAAATATTCCACAACTAGAAGAACTAAACTGGGCAAAATGCCCGACTAAATGCCTGCTTCAAAACTACACCACGATTAAGGGGAGTGAGGGTGAGTTGAGCTGGTGGGTCAACTTGAGCCACGCCTTTGTTTCTCGGCAACCATACTAGAAATTGGTAATTTGACTAATCATTTAGGAGTACTTCATGATTTTACTCATACCTTGAGTAGTCATCCCAAACACATTCAATAAGTAGTAAGTACATTTCAGTATTATAAAGCAGTTTTTTGCCATTTCAAGGGATTTTGTTTTGTTGTCCAAGGTGTCATGATGGACATGTCAGTGCAGAAGTTGAGGAGTTTGAATGTTTTACTTGTGTGGGTACATTAGCCAGCTTTAGTATCAGCATTAACATTTAGCATGGAATCTGCTAACTTGCTGTGTTTGTTTAAATGGAGGCTGTGGCTAAATTGAGCCATATTTGGCCTGGGGCAAGTCGAGTCTGTGGCTCAAATTATCCCTCATGATGATGAACTTTGAATGATTTTTCCATCATCATGGCTGGTATTCAACAATTTAGAACAGAAATTGAGCTGAACATACAATATTTAGCACATTACAGAGCAAAATAAAAAGGGGTTCCTGTTCTCGTGTGGATTTCATCACATAACCCAGAACAGTGGAGCTGATGAGTCACATGACCCAGCATGACAGTAAAGTAGCTGAAATTAAGAAAGGGAAGTCTGTATGATGTGTACCCTGAAGACCTGTTCGAGGCTTATGGAGAACCTTTTTTTAAATACCTAAACCCCAAAATAATATTCCCGTCCCCTTAAATTGGACTGGAGAGAAGAAACCAGGTTGGTTCAGAGAGGGAAGAGTAAGATCATGTGAGGACTCAGAAGTCACAGTCCTGCCATGCTGGTCTCTCATTAGTTCTGCCTCTTTGCTGAAGAATTGTGCCCATTATCAAATCCAGGTGATTGGAACAAAATACTGAGGAGGACTACTTTCTCAATCTGGATTATCCTCCTCTGCCGTTGTCATATACATGTTTTGATCAGAATATGTACCCTATATAAATATAAAATATTGCTTATGATTAAGAATGGAAGTGGCTGTATTATTCCATTAATATTGACCATTATCAAGCATGAAAGTACTGAAAGTTTTGAAAATGTTCCTAAACATGCTTAGTTGGAGCCCATGTATGGCTCCATGTCCCTCATTTATGTACAGGATTTATGGCACTGTACTGTTTGGTCATGTGATTTATAAACTCCACTGTACTGTGAGGTCATGTAATTTATAAGCTCCACTGTATTGTAGGGTCATATGATCTATAAGCTTCACTGTGCTGTGGGGTCATGTGATTTATAAGCTTCACTGTGCTCTGAGGTCATATGATCTATACGCTTTTCTGTGCTGTGAGGTCATGTGATTTTAAAGCTTAGCTGTACTGCAGGGTCATGTGACACAGTGCAGAAGATGAAATGAAGCAGCTGGTGATGTCAGTAAAGAAAGCCTGTTCAGTGTACCGGCTGATCAGATCAGCTGTGTGTGTTTTACCCATGGAAACTGAAGCCTCTGCTCCCCCTACAGATCTTGCCTGTTCGTTGCAGTACAGAGGAGCCAACAGCCTACCCAGGTAACCCACACTCACACACGCACACGGACACACACACACACTCACACACACACACACTCACACACTCACACACTCACGCACACATGCACGCACGCACGCACGCACACACACACACATGCGCACATACACACACACACACACACACACACACCTGCACCTCTCATTCATCCTCCACCCCGTCCTGCTTCATGAGGAGCTCGGTTAGATGGAGCACCATCTGTTTTCCAGTGATAAATAAGGCATGCAGCTTCACTGAGACATCCACGGCACCCACCTCCCACCCCCTTCCAAAATTCATTACTGCTTTACTGGAAGTCCACTTCAAAGGGTTCCCACGGTGGGGACAGGGGGTGGGGGGGTTGTGTTTTTCAAGGCAAGAGCATGCCCCTGTCAGTGGACCAGTTTGCAAACACATTACTCTGAGTAATGGGCTAGAAGCTAACCGCTAAATTTTAACTGAGTGGCGGTTACCACGAAGATCTAATTGCTGGGATCCAAGCACTAGGAGCTAACTTAATCACTAGGATTAAACCACTAGGAGGTAACCGCTAGGATTTAACTGCAGGGAGGTAACCACTAAGCTCTGACTGCTAGGATGTAGCTGCTAAAGCAAATAACCGCTACCAAATAAGCTGCTGGGAAGGTGTGGGGTGCTCAGCAATTCCCAAAATCACGAGGAACTATGACTGTTAAGATATTAAAGTCTGACCTCTGGTCTCACCGTGAGGAGCTGTTAGCATTTTGCTCTAAGGCTATGGTCTGGTTTCCCCTGCTGGTGATGGCAGGCGAGATACCACAGCGGCGAAGTCTGAGCTCGGGGGGAGAAGACAAGAGCAGTGAATCATCACCGTTCCACCCTAATGACATTACATTACAATAACTTTGCAGAGGCTCTTATCCAGGGCGACACACAGAAGTGGAGAACATCAGCGTTAGTCTCGGGAAGACAAAGAAAAGATACGTACTCATCCAGGATCTGGACCTCAATGTTTTTCAAATTTGCTTATTTATTTGCTTTGCTTAGTGTTTTTTACAGAAGACTGTCACAAGGACGGTTTACAGAGTAACAGAAGGGTAAAAAAAGGGATAAACACCAGACCTGCACCGCCAAATAGTCAAACTCCTCAAGTTTACAGAGCGGTCGCGAAAGGTATCGGCCATTTTGAGAGCCCGCAGGTCTTATTCCCTCTCCTCTAACTAACCCCCAGGCCCATCTGTGGAGTGGCCAGCATCCAGCCCGTCATCAGCGGCCACTGCTCTCTCCAGCCCTACCCCGCCACGGCCCTCCTGCCCCCGGGGGCCGCGCCCGTCCTGCCTCTCGGCGGAGGGGTGATGTGCGAGGGCGCGCCCTCCCAAACGTCGGGCCGGAGCCCCGCCCCTCAGCCACAGGCCGGCCCCGAGCAGAGCGGGATCCTGGATTGGCTGCGCAAACTCCGCCTCCACAAGTACTACCCAGTGTTTAAGCAGCTGACTATGGAGAAGGTGAGCCGTATTATGGGAGGGGCCTGAGCTAGGGCAGGGGCTCTGAATGGGAGGAGTCAGTGGTGGGGGAGTTGTGGCAGACAAATCCACACTGGGGCGGTGGACCCCTGTTTAGGGCAGGGTAACTAACCCCTCTAGGTGGGGTGGGGAGTTGGGGGGGGTGCAAGTGAGCGGTGAATTGTGGAAACTTTCCCTCACTTTCCTATCTCTTCTCTTTCTCTCCCCTCTCGCCCTGCCCCGCTCCTTCCCACAGTTCCTTGCGCTGACAGAAGAAGACCTGAATAAGTATGACCTCACCCAGGGGGCCAAGAAGAAGCTGAAGACCCAGCTGGAGCTGCAGAAGTGAGTCCTGCCCGTGTATCCCACAATGCACTGCTGCGGTGGGAACCGTCGCTCTGTTGTCCCCAGAGAGCTGGGGTCAGAGACAGGAGCAGGCGAACTCTGAAACAATGTGCATCAATAGCGTGTGTGTCTGTGTCTGTGTGTGTGTGTGTGTGTGTGTGTATGTGTGTGTATATATGTATGTATGTGTGTGTGTGTGTGTATGTGTGTGTATATATGTATGTATATGTGTGTATGTGTCTGTGTGTATGTGTGTGTATATATGTATGTGTGTGTGTGTGTATATATATGTATGTATGTGTGTGTGTGTGTGTGTGTGTGTATATATGTATGTGTGTGTATATGTATGTGTGTGTATATATGTATGTATATGTGTGTGTATATATGTGTGTGTATATGTGTATATGTGTGTATGTGTGTTTGTATGTTTGTATGTTTGTATGTGTGTGTATATATGTATGTGTGTGTATGTGTGTATGTGTGTGTGTGTGTGTGTGTGTGTGTGTGTGTGTGTCTCTCTGTGATAGACACAGAGCTGTCTGTTGACTAGTTCCCCTGGCTAATGCTGGTTAATTGCTAATGGGCAGTTAGTAGTGAGTGTGTGATGCTGAGTCAGAGGCTAGTTGAAGTGGAGTCAGTTTGCATGAGATTTCTCGCTCTGTAACGTTAGACTAGCTTTAGCCTTGTGGCTGTAATGTTAGCGGGGTCCGGTTTGTGTGTAATGCTGTTATACTGCATTCCTGCCCGGGCAGAATCAGACAGTCTGTCTCTGGCCTCACCCCTGCTGTCCTGCTCAGCAACCAATCCTGTGCCTGTATTACACTTATCTCCTCTAGAACAGCCAATCCCACGTCAGTATTGTCCAATACCTACCCCGAGACTGCTGATGAAAACTAGCCTCCTTACTAATTCTGTCTCAATTTTAAATGTGTACTGTCCCTATCAAATAATCCATAAAATAAATTAAACTAAACATAACACTACAATAGCCGGTCCTGTGCCTGTCTTACACCGCTCTCTACTACAACAGCCTATCCCGCATCTGTATTACACCGGGAGCACATACGTGAGGGAAGGCGTGTGTGTAGCCGTGCGAGAGGAAGAGTACTGAGAGCGAGAGGGGTGGGTTCTGTGTCGAGGTCCACGGGGCAGGTGCTGTTAAACATTAATGTGAGGCCAACCTGCCCTAAACAGGGGTCCAGATTAGATGTACCTGAAGGGTGAGATATGGTCATAATCCCAGGACGTCACTAATCACCTCTGCCTGTATCTTCACCCTCCAAACAGCTGATTTACAGTTGAACAGTTTCCACTGCGTTTGGGTCACCATGAACACTGCATGCTGCCGGGTTAACATGTGCACTATTGCACCCTCTAGCTGCCAGAGAGGGTATTGAAAGAGCATTTGTTTATTCAAATCTGCTAAATAATGTACCTTTGTGCAGACATGGAAAATACAGGTTCCGAAAATCCTTCCCTGTATTTTGTTCCAAGCTCCTGAATTTACTAAATAGCGCAGTTCTGCAACCAGGAGGTAGAACTAATTAGTTAAATCAGCTGGCTGAGTTCATAAGGGGAAAAACACATGGCAGCATTGTATGACCCCTGGACTTTCCACCTGTGCTATTGTGTGCCATATCCATGCTTACTTATTTTCTGCATTTAAATGTTTTTGTGCTTTACAAGTGCTCTGTAAATACTCCTCAACATTACTATATTAACATTCCTTTTCCTGATAAACCGTGAAGTCAGGAGCACTTGGACTACATCTTACTTGTTACTTACACAACGTATAGTTACAACCTTGTCTCCCTCTCATGGGCAAGAAAGGGGATAATGTCACGCTCTCTGTGATAAGTGAGTTTGGCAATGATGTCATTATCTGTGATGAGTTGGATTGGTGATGTTGCCATTTTTGGTTGCTGATGATGTCATTGTCTTCCATGTCCAGCCGTGAGAAGAAATACGTGGTGTCACACTTCCCCGTGTCCTGCAGTGGGGTTGCCCGGGTTATGCCTTCCAGTCACATCAGTCCTGTGACACCCATCCACAGCAGCACAGGTAAAACATGTAACCTACATCAGCACAGCTAAGACATGTAACTGACAGCACAGCTAAGACATGTAACCTACACCAGCACAGCTAAGACATGTAACCTACACCAGCACAGCTAAGACATGTAACCTACACCAGCACAGCTAAGACATGTAACCTACATCAGCACAGCTAAGACATGTAACCTACACCAGCACAGCTAAGACATGTAACCTACACCAGCACCAGCACAGGTAACCTGCAGCACAGCTAAGACACGTAGCCTACATCACCAGCAGCACAGGTAACCTGCAGCACAGCTAAGACGCGTAACCTACATCACTAACAGCAGAGGTAACCTTCACCACAGCTGAGACATGTAACCTAAATCACCAGCAGCATCCACAACAAGGGGATCCTAGGTAACAGGGATGGGTCCAATACAGTATATCTTGTCTTTTCTTATCTAGGGAGTAACTTTACACCTGCAATACCAAGACAAGCACAGGCAGCTCCACAGTCCAGACTGTTGTTATCAGTCAACAACTGTCATGCAAATACTCATGTTCTGTGGGTGTGTGTGTGTGTGTCAGAGCTGCGTGTAGAGGTGGAGACCGGCCCCCACTTGTTCCCACGGGACAGCAGCTCTTCTTCAGGGTACTGCAGCTCTCCCACCAGCCCCATGACCCCCCTGTCCCGGGACGACGGTTTCGACAGAGCCAGAGACCCCCACAGAAGTAAGCACCTGCCTGTCACCATGCCGACCCTCTGTGCCCCTGTGGCTCCTCTGCGTAGCTGTGAATAGTAAATGGTTGGCATTTATATAGCACCTTCATCCAAAGCGCTGTACAATTGATGCTTCCCATTCACCCATTCACACACACACTCACACACCAATGGTTATTGGCTGCCATGCAAGGTACCAACCAGCTCATCGGGAGCATTTGGGGGTTAGGTGTCTTGCTCAGGGACACTTTGACACACCCAGAGCGGAATCAGACTGCCGACCTGAAATGATTGTCGTCATGTTTCAGGAGCATGTTTTTTCTAAGAGCTGTGTATTGAAAATGACAAGCAGCCTCACCGATCACCTCCTGCTTCACAACTGACCAATAAGGTGTTAGCATCCAGACTCGGGGCGGGGCTGCAGAGTGTAGCCGTGTAGGTCAGGGCGGTCCAATCTGAAAAGGGCAAGTGTGAGTGCAGGTTTTGTTATAGCTCAGCACTATACTATATAACTCCTGATTCTACTTGATTGGAGACCATGATGTGCCAAATTGGTTAAATATGCTGTTGTAGTGCTGGGCTAAAACAAAAACCTGCACCCCTGTCGTACATGAGAGGAGACTCTTAAATGCCTGTGTGACTGAGTGCAGTTCCTGCTAAAGCCAGAGGGGGTGCCAAATGTCGCTCTCTCCCTCCCTCTGTAGGGCTGGAGTCCAGTTCAGATGCGGGTGAAAAGGACCGCTCATGCGTTCTCCTGAACCACACCGTGCCGACCGGGCCCTGCCGGCCCACTGCCCAGGTTCTGCCGGTGCAGAACGACCCCTCGCCCTACCACCTGCCCCAGCTCTCCGCCACCCGCATCCTCAGCTCCCCCCGAAAGCCCCGGCCCCCGCCCCCTCCCCCGCCCACCCCCGTCCTGTCCCCTCTCTGTCCCCCCTCGGACGAGCGGGTCAAGCCTCTGAGGCTGGAGGGCCGTTTCCCTGGCCTGAGCATGGAGGTGGCCCCGCCCCTGCAGGACGGCTCCGGCCCCACCCACCAGGGGCCCCTGGCCATGCTGCTGTCCCCCCCGGGGCCGACGGTGGAGACCAGCGTGGCCCTCACCGCCACCTCCAACACCCTGCACCACGTCACGCACCCCCCTCTACAGCTGCAGCTGTCCCCCTCAATCCCGCCCGACCACGCCCACCGCTACGCCCACCCCAGGCCAGGCGCCTTTCCCCCGTCCGTCAGCGGCGTCCCCATGGCGACAGTCAGCAGCGTGCCCATGGCGACGGTCTGCAGCATCTCGGCCACGTCGGCCGGCGGCGGCAGCATCCCCATGGCGACGGTGCCCGGCAACACCTACTGCGCCAGCGGCGGGACGGCGGTCTCCGGGCTGAACCCGGCCCCTCCCACATCCAGCCCCGGCCCCGCCCCGGGGGCGGACGCCGCGTCCGTCTGCGTCTGCAGCTCCTGCGGCTGCAGTGGGAACTGCGGGTCCTACAGCGCCCTGCCCGCCGGCTACGCCGGGTACTTCCAGCACCCCTTCTCCGGCCCGCCCGTCTTCACGCTCGGGCCCCTCCTGCACCTCAGCCCCCTGCTGGCCCCCGGCCCCCACCACCCCCAGCAGCACAGCGGCTCGGCCGCGCCCTTCTCCTACCCCCTGGTGGCCCCCCCGCTCTACAGCGGCGGCCTGCCCCAGGAGACGCAGCCCAGCTTCGTCCTGCCCCCCATGCAGGGCTTCCTCGGGGGCGGCGCCGGCGTGTACCAGCCCCAGGGCATGCTGGGAAACGGCGGCGTGGGGCACAAGAAGGCGGGGAACATGTCCTGCTACAACTGCGGAGTGAGCGGTCACCGGGCGCAGGACTGCAAGCAGCCGCCCATGGACTCTGCACAGCAAGGTACTGGGGAAGGGGCTTATGGGTAGCACACATGAAGTTATGGGTAGCACACATGAAGTTATGGGTAGCAGACATGTCATAGCAGCTCCTGATTCATGACAGTAACTGTCCCACAGGTGAAATACATTTTTTAGATAACATATTCTTTCTGAATTTTAGATTTTGTAATCAAACAATTCACACGTGGTTAAAGTGCAGATTCTTAGCCTTCGTTAAAAGACATACATTTTGGTTTCACCATGTTTCTGATAAGTCAGGTGTGTTCCATTGCTTCATTAATGCAGGTATAAGAGAGCTTTCAGTATCTAGATTCTAGACTTTTGATTGCTTTTGGAGTCTGTTATTGGCATTTGGCAACATGAGCCCTCGAGTTTTGCTAATGGAAGTCAAGGAAGCTATTATGGGGCTGAGAAAAAGAAACAGTCCGAGACATAGCCCGAAAAATAGGCTTGGATGTAGGTGTAGATGTGTCACTGACTACTCTCCACAAAAGACTTCACAAACATAAATACAGAGGCTACACAGCAAGATGCAAACCCTAGTGCAAAAACAGGATGGCTTGCTAAGGAGTACCTAAAAGAGCCTCCAGAGTTCTGGAAAAGGTCTTGTGGACAGATGGAGGTGTTATGGTTTTGGCATATATAGCTGCCACAGATACTGGCTCACTTGTCTTAATTGATGATGTAGCTTCTGATAACAGCAGCAGAATGAATTCAGAAGTGTGCAGAAGCATTTTATTTGTTCAGGTTCAACTATATGCCTCAAAATGTATTGGACAAGTACTTCATGCTACAGCAAGACAATGGGCCTCATGCAAAAACATTTTCGTATTCTTATAAATTTCTCTTACTGTTTTCATACAAAAGGCTTATGTGAGTGTGCCACGTCAGATTCAACAAACTGTGGTTCATTCGTTTTTTTGGAAAACATAATAATATGGTGGATTGTTGAAAAACCTTGTCCTTTTTCCCCTAAACACGCCACTAAAATATGTTTCTGATAACATTTGAGGTGAGAAATAAGCTATGAAGCTGCTGAATCTTGATTCAGATCTGAGTTCTGTTTGCCAGGCAAGCCGTGCTGACATGCACTGAAAGGCTCTTGTTTACACGACTCGGAAGACAGGTCAGGACCACTCATAAATGTTGTTCCTACCTAAGAAAAACATTTAAACAAGAAAAAAATTGTGAATGTGCCAAGTTCTCTTAAATCACTAGTTTTAAGAGATTTAAGCAAATTAACAAATCTGTTTGTACGAGCAGTTCTTGCATGAGGCCTATTGATCCCAAACATACTGCTGAAGGAACACATTTTTTCAAGGCCAAAAACATGAAAATTCTTGACTTGCAGTAGCAAGCCAGGAGATTACCATAGCCTGGACAAGTAGCTGCATGAAGTATGTGGTCAGGTTTGATTGAATCCTCCTGATGTCCTACAGAAGGATTCTGCAGGACCACGATGTTGCTGCAACTTGGTCTTGGTCTTGGCCTTGGTCTTGGTCTTGGTCAAATCCAGCTGGTCACCCAGGACCACCCCCGTGTTCTTAGCAGAGCGGGAGGTAGCCACTGTAGTACCATCAACGATGACTGTGAGGTCTTGACTATGAGTAGTAGGGAGTTCTGTAGAGTAGGTTCTGTGAGGGATGAAGAGCAGAGGTTGAGCTTTAGGTAATGCCTGACTGTCCATGAGGAGATGTCGGCCAGGCAGACAGATATTCTCTCATTAACCTGTATGGCGGAGGGAGGGAAAGAGAGGAAAAGTTGAGTGTCATCAGCAAAACGGTGATATGAGAAACCATGTGAAGCAATTACTGAACCAAGAAATGTAATATAAAAGGAAAAGAGCGGATGCCCTAGTGCAGAGCCATTTGGGACACCCCCTCCAGCTGACCTGGTAGGACCTATCTGCTTGATAGGAAACAAACCACGAGAGGGCAGTCCTAGAAATGCCCATCTCAGCCAGGGTGGAAATAAGGGGTTGGTGGTAGACAGATAGACGCTGCAGACAGGTCAAGGAGGATCAGGACAGAGGAGAGGGATGAGGCTCTGTGCATGGTTGTGCTTTGGGGAGTAGATGGCATCAACGGATGAGTAAAGAAGTTCCGGATACTAGCCACTTTCCCTTCAAAGTGGTCCAAGAAGTCATCTGCAGAGAGGGGAGAGTGAGAGGTGGGAGGGGGAGGGATGAGCAGGGAAGAGAAGGTGGTGGAGTTTATGTGGATTAGACACATATGCAAATATGTCCATGGTGTGTATGGCAAGACCTTTCAATTTTGGTCTTATCTGACCATAGCACTCTCTTCCTGTCATAATTCCAATGAGGTTTGGCAAACTCAAGATGCTTGGTTTTGTTTATTCAGTTCAGTATTGTTTGCTCAGTAAGGACTGTCTTCTTGCCACCCTTCCAAAGAGTTTGTTGGTATGGAGGTGGCATTTTATGGGTTTGTTTGAGACCCCAAGACACAACTGAATGTGTCCTCTTCCTGGCAAGTTTGCAACCATTCCATATGTTTTACGCCTTTTTATTATTGCTGTTGCTAAGTGGTATGTTTAACCATTTATGTCTTTTTTTGTGTACCCATTAACATACTTGTCATGGTCAATTACCATCTGTCTTCTGAATTGACAGTTCCTTGGCTTTTCCCTTGCTGATAGTTGACAAAGAGATATTGTATGCTTGTTACCTCATTTTTATACTCTAGTGAAACAAGAAGTGATGGAATGACACAATAACGTTCCTTTAGACTGAAATTAACTGCATTGGGTAAAATTGTATTGCCAATTTCAGTTAGTTTGATTTTATTTACAATAACTGTCTGGGGTGCCAATAATTTCGGCACCTGTAGTTTTCCAAAAAAAATGTGATTACTAAATAAAAAACATTGAAACATGAGAGTAAATGTATTGCAATAAAAGTGTAGTTTTCCCTTGAGTTTGAATGTAAAATATAGGTAATTATTCATGTTCTTTTTTCTCAATTTTTATTAAGGGTGCCAATAATTTTGGAGCCCACTGTATATACAGTGTGTGCTGTAATTGCTACATGGTGACAAATCACAAATCAAGAAAAGTCCGTGTCCCAAACATTATGGAGCTCACAGTGATTTTGAATGTTGTGTTTCAGGAACCTTTCGGCTGAAGTACGCACCCCCATCGGATGGTCAGGATTCGGGGGACTAGACAGTGTTCTGCTCACGCCCCCCTCTACACGGCACCAGATTGTGTCTCATCCTTCGCTGCTGTGAGGAAGGGGTCCCCGTTCACAAGGGTGTTGGATCAAATCTGAGAAACTCAAAAAAGTGGACCTCACAAATAGATGCTGAGCGAGGGATATACCTACAGAGGTGTATGTGTGCTTGTGTATCAGTTATGGCATTTGTACCAGTGTGTGTGTGTGTGTGTGTGTGTATTATGGCTTCCCTCTCCTCGCCCAGTGTGGTGACCTTTGAACCCCCTCAGGAAATCTCTCGATGTCCAGAACGCCAAGGAGAGTTAAAGCAATCGGACAAACAAAATGGCCGCTCGGTGTGTGTACTCCAGCGAAGCAGCCAACCGCACCTGGTCTTTACCCCAGAGTGAGGGAAACCACACTGCCGCACAGCGGGGAGACTGTCCAGGTGAACACGGCACATGCACTCCTTCGGACAGACAACGGCAATCTGCACCTGCAAGCATTGTCCAGCTACATCCCAAAGACTTCCGACTGATCTGGAAACAGTGGGCTTCCTGGCGCCCCTTCGAGTCACACTACAGTTGTCTTTTGTACAACACTTTTCTATAATAACAAACTTCCCTTCCTGCAGGCGTACTGCAGAGAACGGATCTTTTTTCCTCCAGATGGTGGGCTGTCTCGAAATGGTGGAGCCGAACGCGAGCTTTAATGGGTGCTCCCTGAAGTGAGCGAGGCTTACGCAGATGCACAGTGTGAGAAGAGGGATGAACGCGGAAACCAACGCGGCCTGATCCAAAATGGCACCCGCGCTCGTATGCTGCCAGTACTCCAGATTGGAATATCTTCCTATATGTTTCATAGTTTTTTTTATATAAAACTTGAGACATTTTAATCTTGTTAAAAATGTGAAACGACCTGGAACCTCTATTTCATGAGGGAACAGATGCCAGAGTTTCATAATTGCTATGATTGAAGACTGTATGATGTCTTTTGTTTGCCTTTTTTATGGTGGAGTTACCCCTCCCCGCCTTGTTTTGTTTTATGTCTGGGGGCATCTTGTCTTTACTCTCTGAAGTCTGCGACTTGTGTAATAATCTCAAATGGAGTGAAATCTCACCAAGTGAGGATGAGGTGTGGAAAAGGGTAAGGAAAACGAGCAGAAGAAAGGGTTCTCCAAGTCTGGTGTTGGGCCAGGGGTTTAAAGGAAACCATACCCTCTTTACTCGCCTCAAACTACTGTAGATAACTAAATGAGCTGAACCATAGATCACAAAACTGGTGCTGATGTTGGTGAGCCTTTGGTCTTCCTCCTGGTTTTGTTCCAAACAGGGTGATTGTGTGCAAGTCTGTCTCCCACCAATGGGCCACACAGCGGAGCAGTGCAGTGCATTTTGGTCCCTGTGGTTTTAAGAGCTGTCGGGTGTGTGTCTTTCTGCTCGGATGTGCAAGGTCGTTGGGTTAATGCACCTACAGTGGAAGCAATAATTATTTGATCCCTTGCTGATTTTGTAGGTTTGCCCACTTACAAAGAATGGAACTGTGTAGAATTTTAATCATAGGTGCATTAACCCAACGACCTTCATGCACATCCGAGCAGAAAGACACACACCCGACAGCTCTTAAAACCACAGGGACCACAATGCACTGCACTGCTCCGCTGTGTGGCCCATTGGTGGGAGACAGACTTGCATCACATGGCCATGGCCTCGTTACAGGAAGTCACAAGTGACACGACAGGAAGACGAGGAAGGGCCAGGCCTGGAATGAGGGGGCTCATGGGAATGCCAGACTCGGTACCAGCATGCAATGTGCAATGCAAAACTGCGACAAACAATCAGACCAGAGGCAGCTGGAGGCAGATTTTGCATAGTATTGGTGACACTAAAGGGACAGTTGACGTTGGAAGGAAAGGAGACTGGGAGAATCGCCAGCCCCTGTAGCCGGTCTGCTCGGGCCTTTGTGCTAAGGTCTTCCATTTCCAGGTAAAGCCTCCTCCCACTACACACAACGCTCACTTCTCCACGTGCCTCCCCTGCTGCCTAAAGGCTTATGTAACACAGCATATATGTACACTTCTTGTAGATACATGTCCGCACGTCCTGGTGTGCAGCCATTGGTTCCTTTCTATCTGCACCTCAGAGCAGGGGTGGGGGCAGGAAGGGGCGTGACGAGAGATGGAGGAGGGCATGAGAGCGAGGATGAAAGTTAACTAGGCTGTGTCTAAAACGGCTTACTTGTATATAAATTGAGAACACTGGATGAGAAAGTTAAGCAGGCAAAATCTTCTCATAATGTAGTGTACTTAAAATCCCCAGATAATAGATGTACTGTGCAGTCCGTAAGTATTTGGACACATTTTTGTGTGTGTTTTGGCTCTGTACTCCAGCACATTGAATTAAATAAAATGTATGTATAAAAAGAGCTGTAAAGGTTGTAATGTAAGCACAGAGGAAAAACAAAATTCCAAATTCATGCAGACCACCATATCCTCAAAATATGTGCTTTCTGCTAAACATAATGCCAGCTGTCCAACATGCCCTCCACACTGTTTTCCAACATACTATTAAGTATTGTAGGACCCTGCCTTTTCTGCTCTGATTGATTGGACTGTGATTGGACTCTTTCTCTCTGCGGGACTGCCTGAAAAGTATGGTTTACTTCCTGAAATGTCGAATACACTTTGCAAAACCCCTGGAAATATCTATATCAACTAAAGATTTTACGTACACTACATTTTAAATACACTACATTAAATATTGCCTTCTTTCTCATCCAATGTACTCATGGTCTGTATTTAGGATCACTTCACTAAAATATAGACACTAAACAGTGCAGTATGTTTAGTAAACAGTATATATTTTGAAGACACAATAGTTTGGACAAGGCCTTCATTTATGACCTGCTGGTCCTTTCTCCCATGACTGGACTGCCAGTATGCCAAAAACAGGAGGGTTGAGTTGAGGTGAAGTGCCAGTCAGAGGTCTGTGACCTTACACACCTGCAGAGGCTGGTTTCTCCATTGGCAGTATTGTGACCTGGACTGTTAGTGTTAACAGGTAAGGTACCGGTGTTCCAAGGTACAGCACAGTATTAACACAGAAATGCCTGTGTATAAATATGTATGTGCCACACATCTACGTTCTCAATAAAACTTCGTGGTGAATTGGCAGGGGAACGCGAAAAGTCTTTCAAATAGGTTTTTCTGACGTGACTATAACAGGCCCCACCTACTGCAGTCATTAATTAGGCTACGTCATTAATCATTTTCACACGTGAAAAAAAGCCAAGGACGGGGTAAGATTCGAACAAACTGCAACCGTTTCCACTTGCCTTACTGTTTATTTATAGCAATCATTTTGCATTTAATCGAACTGTCAAAACTACCGTTGAGTCAGTAACAATGCTCTTTTCTTGGCACGTTAAATATGATTGTAAACAGAAATTCAAATTCAGGCTAACGGAAACGTGGGTAGCGTAAAAACAACAGGTGTAGGTGCCTCAGTCTCCCGTGTCAAACTTGTATAATGGTGTTTTCAACATCAGGCGTTTTAAACGACGTATGTTTGAATGAGGAACTTGAGACTTGGAGCCTCTTGTTTCAGCTTTAATTATATTCAGTCAGCTTGCATGTAGCCTTCTATTGCTTTTTGTGCATTTTAACAGTTTTTAACAGTAACATGCAGCTGATTTGAATTTGAAGTGTAAATCCTTATTTTGTATTTTATTACTCAATGTTAAAAAAAAAAAAAAAACATGTTTGTTTTAAGCAAACACGTTTGTTTTATATATTATATGAAAGGAATAAAAACATTGTTGAGAAATGTTCTCCTGGGGTTGAGCTCATTTGTTTTTGGCCTGCAATTTATAAAGGACCAATGGGGACGAACACATTATTGTCAGTTATTGAAATTGGTATTATCTTTTCATTATAAAATATTCTGTTCCACATGTATCCTGTAGTGAAAGTATGGCATTGGTTGCAGTTGAGTTGTTGATCCCATCTCTGTTTCTGCGTTTAAACGCCTGTGATGTTTTGTGGGCATAACTCACCCAAGGTTCTGTGCAGTCGTTGCACTGTAAAATTGTGCATACCCCAGTACATAGTCACATGTCTTTTGTCAACATCATTTTAAGTGATATGCCCTGCAGCCCATTTCCCTCAACATTATGAACAGTGGTCTGAGCCTGGCTTTCTGGGTGGACTACTTTAATCGTGGGGGTTATGGGATCGCTGAGCAAACGGTGGCAATGCCCTAGCAGGCCGGATTTATGTCAAATCTGTGCACAGACCACTGACCTTCATTTGATCCTCACCAGCTCACTGGGTGGAATGAGCTATTTTTCCAAGCCTGCAGATGTCACACAAATCCCTCCCCGCAGAACAAACCCCAGGCTGATGAGCGGCCTTCAGGACAAGCGTCAGGAGGTATGTAGATATGTAGATTTCGGTTTGCACGGATTCTGCAGTAACACAAGTTGAGCGTGCTGTTGGGTTCTGCAGATTCATGTCTGTGGTTTAGCCTTAAGCCCAGTGAACACAGATACTGCATCAGACCCAGATCTGTCCATTTGCATCCAGGGCTTCACTGCATCTTTTTGTCCCACTGTAAGATGCTATGATCCAGACCTGGGGCAAATGCACAATTGTTTTGGTTTCAAATACTTTTCTGTGCTGAACTGATCTTGTCTGGTGCGACTGAGCCAGAAAGCAGTGTTTGCAGAGAGTATTTCATTGGTTCCAATACACCAGAGCAGTAGAAGTGTAGAAAAGTATTTTAATCCAAAATAACACATGAAGTATTTCACCCAGGTCTGCTATGATCCATATTACAATGCTTGATCACCCAACAGAGACTGCGAATCCCTTGCCTGTTGCCCCACAACAGCGCCCTCTTCAGTCTGTGGACTGTAACTGTCACACCTGAAGGGAAACCGTAGATGGAAAGCAGAGACCGAGACAACACACAAGAAGCACGCAAACCACAAACTTTTAATATGTATATGAGCTTCTGTTTATTCCTTAAAATACCAGCATAAATACAAGAGAAAGGCTTGTGTAATATTGCTGTAGATGTGAAGGTGAGAGGTGAACTCGGAGCACAGTGGAGCGACGGAGCGGAGAGAATCGCTCTCTCCCTCCTCTTTCACGCTCTCTCGTTCACATCGGTCCTTTAGATACGCACTTCACACCACAGCTTTAGCATACAGTCGTCTTACAGTCGGGGGACAGGGGAGAGAGAGAGAGAAAAAAAAAAAAGCAAAACGCAAAAAGCCAGAGGGTGGATAGCATGGAAAGAGAGGGGGCTCTTCTGAATGCCAACCGAAGGTGGAGGAGGGAGGGAGGGGGGCGACAGTGCAGAACATAGAAGAGGCCTAAAAATAATCGTACGAAACGATTAGAATATTCTAGAAGCACATGAGTGAGGAGCAAGGAAGGTTCTGATTGGCTGCAGTCCTGTTCCTCTAAGCAGCCCAGATTCTCCTTGCTGGGAAGAGAGGTAAAATGGTGGACCAGGATCTGGGCTGGTTAGAGCCCAACATCAACCCTTCACTGCCCCCCCCCACCCCACGCTCCTATTAATTGCGTTTTTTTTTTTTTTTTACAAGCAGTTCCACTCACTGTATTTTACTTGTCAGATTTGTATATATACACATTTTCTTTGCTTCTCTATGCTACAGTCTAGCAAATGGTCAGTAGCGCTAATGTTACCCAGACTTCCACACTAACCCGGAGTTCCACGTTCCTAGCATGTCGCGTGGAGGAATCGGGGAGGTGGCCGAGGCAGATAAAACCTAAAATATTTCTAAAATAAAACTTTCTTTCTATGAGCTAAAAAGCATACGACAACACCATCAAAAGAAAGAGAGGGGTGACTGAGAAAGAGAAAGAGGCCAAGAGTTGCCAAGCTATTTACTGATAGTCAAATCAGACAGTGCAAAACATGCTGTGGATAAATGGTGCCAGCAGCCAATCGTATTCCCTCCATGAAACGGCTAACGTTGATGCGTTTCGGTCACGCATGGGAAGCAACAGAGCCCCCTTCGCTGGTGCAGAATTAAGGTGGCACTAGCAGCGTCCTCTCTGTGCCGTAACGGGCACTAAGCACCACCTTCACTTTCAGTTTCAGCAAGCCTCTTACGTTCAAACGCGTCAGCAGTGACGTCATTTCCCCATCGTCTGAAAATGCAGTGTAATCAGTTTAGCAACTCCGCCAGAGAGAGAGGAGAGAGATGGGAGAGATATATGGAAGATATACAGGAGAATGTCAGAAAGTCTTTCTTCTCATGTTTAGTTCCAGCTGGACTCTGGATAAAACAAACATCACTAAAGCTTCACTTGGGCATGCTCCCTGGGTCCCCAATCCAACTTAGCCACAAACATAAAAAAACCAGACAAACGTAATCAGACAAACCCACCAATCCCGCATCTCGTACAGGCGGAGCAGTGACTGGGATTGGTCATGGGGGGACCCTTTTATCAACGGGGGGGGGGGGGGGGGGGGGGGGGGGGGGGGGGGGGGGGGGGGGGGGGGGGGGGGGGAGGAGGGGTGTGTGTGCGTCTGATGGGCTCCTATTTCTGTCTCGTTTTGGGATGGGGGATGGTCGGGCATGGGTGGTGTTTGGGAAGGGGGAACCTGTCTGTAGTTCCAAACGGGGATGGGAGTTCTGGCGATGACCTATACGGGGCGTGAGGGCCGTGGCGGCGGTCGGGGAGTTTACAGGCCGGCGTCCCCGCCGAACGTCTCCTGAGAGGCGTAGACCATGTAGAGGAAGCCGTCCTCGTCCCTCTCGCGCTCGTACACCTCGGAGATGGCCGTGGACACCGACACCATGCTGTGTCCGTTCACCAGCAGGAAGAAGGCCTGGTTGGAGTTCAGCTGCAGGCGCCTCCTGTTGGACAGAACGTGGAACGGCCGCAACGTTTGAGAAGCCTTCGAAACCGCACCGACGCACGCAACTCGCCGAAGCGTGTCGGTTTTGGCTCAATGACTTCCTTTTTCGGAGACCAGCGTCAGCGGAGCGCTCTACTGCTAAATCGTTCTGCCTGAAATGCTGAGGGGTTTTCAAACTCCAGCTCGTGTGATGTTCCTGAATGTACGCTGTAAAACGTACATTGGTAGCCCCGGTGTTTAATGGCTTACAATATGAAGCCCTAGTGTTTGTTGCGTTTATTATTTTTCTGCAGCCAACTTCTCAATCTTAAATTGAAACTACCAGTGCCTATATGTAGGCTCTTAGTAATGTCTTAAGTAAAAACACTGAGACCTGAAAATGTCTTCATTGTACATGTAGATCTTTTGCCTATGGGTAGGTCTACTTATCTACTTCAAAAAAAAATTTTTTATATAATGTTGCCCCACCATTTGCAAATTCACTCTTTTCCAAAGGGCCTCACTGCAGCTTCAACTGAATGTTCTGCAACATGCTCGATAACATTTAGTTAGAATTTCATATCAAAATGCCTTACCGTATGTAAGCTCTGCTGGTGTGGGAAACTGACAGATTGTTTCCCTGTTGCCAGGGAGACACATTTTTGCTACCTGGCAGTTAGCGACTGACATTTATTTTTTTGTGCTCCCAGTTATTGGGAGACTGGCTCTTTATGGAGACTTGCTGTCTAATGCTAAGTTTTATGGAAAGTTAGTTAAACACTTGCAGATGTTGGGCTAACCATTTGGGTCTGTGTGTGATATATAAAAATCAGCCAAAGCTGATGACTCAAAACACAGGCAGGGGTACAGGAGACACCGGCTTGTGATACCAGGCCAAATTCACCCATCGGAAACATTCTGCTATCCTTATTTATTACTTCAATGCTTCTCCCCTTGTTTTCTTGCCAATTTGGAATGTGCAATTGTTACGCAGCCGTGCTTGTGCTGCCATCTCTGCAGCAGATGAGGGAGTGAAAGGAACATAATCTCACCAAGGCACGCCATGCTGCCGCTTTTCACCTACGGTGACGGTGACGGTGACGCTAATGCTAATTATGCAAATTACGTTAGCCCAGCGGGGGTGGGGAGGGGAGGGGGGGCTAACTGCCACAATCAGCACTGGCACAGTAGGGATTCTATCCTGGGTGGGAGGGCCCTTCACACACTGCAACAGTGCCTTAATGGGACGATCCAACCTGCAGCCAACGCCTGTTCTTATTATAGCAGAAAGTCGGGTTAGGATGCGCTCATGCCGTACCTGATGATTTTGATCAGCTCGCTCATGTTGACGTGGTCGGGAACCAGGAACTTTGTCTTGTCCAGGATGGGCAGCTGTTTCTCACCCTTGTACCTTTCGATGATCACCTGAAATGGGACAAACGGCGCTCAGTGACCATACCGTACCAGGACAACCCAAAACCCAGCAGACACTGCACCCCTCCTGGACCGGAGTTAGACACCTGTCTGCCATAAGGTCAAGGCACACTGCACTGCATCTGCTTACTGGTGCCAAGCTGGAAGCAAACGGTTCCTCCATGAAGCTCTGGTGCTTGGGTTACATCACAGTCTTAACCCTGCTTTAATAACCATGCACTAATTAGGCATGTACGGAGAATGAAGAATGGAAGGAACCCATGAGCTGAATGTCTGGTCAGTGTGTAGAGCATCTGTGATGAATCTGACCCCATAATGCTAAACCCTTATATGGAACCTTGTATGCTGGTGTGTGCAACTTCACACAACATTACAGTCATTCAGCAATAAGTCTCAGACCAGGGTCAGATATGTAATTGTTTTGGATTTAAATACACCAGGCAAGCTCAGTAAAACTTGTATTAGAACGTATGAAATACTCTCAAAGTGTAAACCCTGCCTTCTGGAGATCTTGGTTGGCTCAATTGCAGGCAAGATCAATCGAGCACAGAAAAGTATTTGACACAGGTCAAATCACTGAGAAATGAAGAACATAGGTGAATTATCACCCCACCCCTATACTGGAACATTTCAGAGAAATGCGACAACCGTAGTGATTGCAGAGGTCAAGATGTCTGCAGTGGAGACCAACACTGCTTTGTATCAGGTGTACAGCTAATGTAATAGGCTTGATGCCTAACGCATCACAAAACCTTAAATTAGATTAGGGGTACAGAACCACCCCTTCAGAAGGTCTAGTGCAGCTTCTGACTGATCAGCCTCACTGTACTTCATTACAATTATTATCATTAAATGAATCCCTTAAAATTATGGTTTTAAGAATGATTCTGAGTTTACATCCTTTCCATACCACCAGTACAGGCATTTCCCCAATTGCACAAATAAAGGAAGTTCTTGTAATTAATGTTGTGACACTCCTGTTAAAAGTAAGCATTTGAGGGCTATTCCGTGTAATGTGCAGTATTTGTACCACTGTCCCCCATCCCCCAACAGCCAATAGGGACAAGAACCTGACGAGAGTGGAACACCCATGCACAGCGGTGACCATGGTGACAGTGGAACTCTGAGGTCTTTTACAGGTCAGGACATTCCATTTGTTTGAAAGAAATGATCTTTCATACACAACACACACACACACACTGTTTGTCTCTCTCTCTCGCACACTGAGGAGGTAAGGCCTCCCTCCCCCCTGGGCAGCAGATGGGAAGTTGGTGTGAAACTGGATCCTATTAAGACTTGCTTGGTTTTACTGTCTGGATTGTTTGCCCTGCCACTGCATTAATACTGAAGGATGCACCACCTGCCCCCAGCTGGCCTTTCCCATAATCCTCTATGCTGCTGCAATGCATTCTGTGGTTGTGCACATCCACAGCACAGCCCACCAGAATCCACACACACACACACACACACACACACACACACACACACACACACACACACACACACACACACATACAGGCTGAGGCGATACTCACAGGGATCTTATTGGGGTGCTGTTCTCGGATCAGTCTAACATCGTCCACTCGCTGTTCTGTGAAAGGAAAGCCAGAAGAGACGGTGATGAGGGAGGACCTGACTGAGTATATTTAGCAGAGCACTCCACCACTGACATGTGCATCACTGAGCTGTCACTGGGGTGATGACACGGGCGATCCAGTGACTGACCTGGGGTCAGCTGGCACAAATTTAACTCTGACCTGGACCACTGTGCAAAAGACATGGAACACTGAGCCAGGGACAGTCATAGCTTACCCTCCCCCCTCCTCATTCACAGCAACATCCTACCCTGGTGACTGCCACCGCTGTGGAAACCTTCACTAACTGTGAAGGAATGTTTTTATTACATTAAAGCAGGATTAAGAGGCCTGGCTGTGTGGCAGTCCTTGTATAAGAAAGGGATGGCGAAGCCGAGCTCAGTTACGTTATCTCTATGCAGGTGTGTTAACCTGCCCTGCCCAAAGTCTCCTCTGACTTTGAGGCCTGGTTCCAAAGCAACGATCACCATAGCACCCGATAAGACTCTCTACCCTTTGTCCACAGCATACATAAAAACTGACTCATGCAGCAGGTACAACAGTATCGACTGCTGAGTCGATCGCATAATAAACGGCTTCTGTACTAAATGTACGCGTATATTTAATTAACTTCAGAAACGTTTTGAGTGAACAATTTTCTCGGGGATATAAGACTGCTTTTGTTCACCATTTCCCATCATAATGAGGTAATGAGCACAGCAGGAAATTGAACAAGGAAGCGTTTTGTCCACCTGAGCACAAACGGTTGTGAATACTAAAAGCGACTCCGCAGTTGAAAGCGGGGGTCAGTGAAAATATTGATACACGTCACCATAATAATTAATTCCCACCAAATAACCCACCCAACCAATAATGGACAATTAAATACCGCAGTTCAATAACTTCATCTCACAGCCTGTTTAAGTACAGTTTTTAGAAGCATTTTTGACTCCAAGTTCGGCAGAATACACAGCAAATGTGTACTCCTAGCCAAGGTTAAACTCCTTACTGAACCCTCCTGAAACAATACACGAGTGACAATTCCAGTTAGACATGGACACAATCCAGTATTGTTTTGAGAGACACACACACAGCGGAAAAATAAGTCTCTGCCCCAGCACGTGTCAGCGACTGTACGCCACATCCTCGTGCGCAACAATTGCGCAATTGTGGTAACTTTTTAAGTCAACAAAAAGGAAGTCAGTTATTTTTGGTTTGGAAAACAAGGAGTTCCATGGACTATAATCTTTGGGGGAAGTATAGTCACTTAAGCACACATTTACATGTGTGATTAAATAAAACTGGTTACAAAACGAGTTAAATGTGACCAGCAGTTAATTTAAAAAAAATATGATTTATTTAGCTATGAAGAAAAGCAACTTGATAATGGCAGTCGTTTCCGGCGACGTTTGGAAGTGTTTCCCCCTCCCCCATAACCGCACGCGTATGTGTCGTCCCTTTGTTTATTAACTGACGTTGCAGCATTACACAGCAAGTTATTCGTTGTTAGAGTATAAATATGTCAGGGGTAGGGAGCATATTTATATTACCCCAAGTCCACTGAATTTGCATCTCTCGGGTTATTAGCAGCGAGATGTAGGCCTACAATTGGACGGTTAATATTGTGTAACTATGCCTTATGCCTTAGTTCAAGCTAAAACAAGGTCTCAAATCAGAATAATACACGGCAACCATAGTCATTTTCCCCGGGTACTCTTTCTGCTAACCTCGGCAGTCTCTCCCATCCCCCAATCCTGCAGCGCACTTCGCCTGCATTGGGAGACCAGCGTTTTGTAGTGACTTGTTTTTCTTAGCGTTTGCTTTCAGAAACAAACTGAAGCATACAACCGAAACCGTGCGCCCGTCAATACATTTTAGCTGCGACACACTGCGCCTCTACCAAGAGCGATAAACATCTGTTATTGCTTAGTATATTATTTGCAATGTTCAACTTACATAATATACATATATCTGACCACTCTAAAATAGACTAAAGGACACTTTTATGAGCAACTAGACATCGCCCAATTTTTTTCACAAGTGACGCGGGCCTGTTTTGGAACAGACTACCACCCGTACATAATCGGACAAATGGTTTACTGTTTTGCATATCATAATCTGTTTCACGAACATAGCTGATTTGCTGTCGAGCTGCTTCTGATCCCAAGTTTAGCTTGCTAGCCAGCTAGCCTCTTATCTGCAGTAGGCTACTAACTTGAAAAAATGCCCCAAACAAGATCGCTGTCTTATGTGTTAAAACGACATTTGTAGAACTCCAACATAGGATTTAACTTGATTACACAACAAAAGATATGACTGCAAGGCACTCTGGTATAACAGTCAAGAATTTAGCTAGACAATTTGATGTGGAAAAATACTGTATTGATACCTACCAAATGTCCTCCTTTGTTTAAACGTCTTTTCTGAAGGCATATTTCTCGGAGGTCAAACAGCTTCGTTTTTAAGGCAAACACGCCTATTACTGATTAACGACAACAGTCTCGTATGATAATTAAATACTGAACAAGCTTATGTCGAAATCGCAATCTTTAAAAAATAATATTAGCGGCCTGTGTCCTGTACGTTTCTGGTTCTCTTCCTTTCTAAAACTGTCTGTGAAGTCCACCTTAACCAGCAAAACAAACCAGTCAGCTGACCTCTGACGTCATGGGGATAAGGTGTCGGGTCGGGACCGTCGCGACGCTTTGTGTCAGTGGGGCATTCGATTTGAAGAGTGTTGGAATATTTGATACGATACAGTAAAGTAGATATGCTTGCGGTTTATAATATAAAACTATTACTGTTATAATGAATCGCGACTAATCTTGTAAGAAGAATATTAACGGCTGCAGTCACAGCTAAACTATTCTGCCTTCTATGTCAGGGAGATCAAGTAAACCGTATATGCAAGACGCAATCAGGAGCCAGAAAACATGTCCAAAACATGAAAACACACGTTCTACATTTTACATTTACATTTTAGTCATTTGGCAGACGCTTTTAATCCAAAGCGACTTAGAAGTGCATAGTTCTGTGTTTGAAAAACGTACTATCACAGACTAGAGGAACAGACAGCTTGAGGAAAAGCAGGCACTTGAGGAAAAGCTCTGCACTAGCAGGCAGTTATGCATGGGCTAATCATGGGTTGCAGACTTTGGGGTTCTTGAAGGTACTGTAGGGCAATTGTTCTCAATATGGGGGCCAGGACCCAAAAGAGGGGAAATTATTTAAAGCTTCAGTCACAAGACATCAAGACACAACTCATTATTTGGCTAAATAAGTAACACAGACAAGCAATATGTAAAATATAATGACCTCTTCACTTTCTGTAGATGTCTCATTCACATGTCTGTTATGAATAGGGAAAGGGAAATAAAGAAATTATTTTCAAATATTTTTTCAAATATTACACATATCCTCCACTGACAGAACCTGCAGGTTCTTCCTCCATAACATACACCATATCTGTCAACTCCTGATGGAGGAAGCCACCCAGCTTTTAGTCCAGGCGCTTGTCATCTCCCGTCTGGATAACTGCAACTCCCTCTTGGCTGGTCTCCCAGCTTGCGTGATGAAGCCCCTCCAGCTGGTCCAGAATGCTGCAGCCCGCCTGACCACCAGTCAGTCCTGGTTGGCTCATGTCACCCCACTCCTCATTGCCCTCCACTGGCTGCCTATTGCTGCATGCACCCGCTTCAAGGCGCTAGTGTTGGCATTCCAGGCTGCTAAGGGGACTACCCCGCTATACATCCAGACTTTAATTGCTCCCTACACCCCAGCAAGACCCCTCCGGTCTGTCAGCTCTGCTTGCTTTATGATCCCCTCATTACGAGCAGCAGGTGGTCGAGCTGCACGTTCACACTTGGTCTCTGTTCTGGTCCGTCAGTGGTGGAATGACTTGCCTACTGCTGTCAGAACAGCAGAATCCCTCCCCATATTTTGACGTAGACTGAAGACACACCTTTTCAGACTGTACCTTAGTCCTCCCTTCTGATTACGCCCCCAATATACCTCTTGTACACCCTATACATATATTTTTTTAAATGATGTCTATTGTTTTTTGATTACAACGGCTCTTCTTGCGTGTTTTGCTATTTATGAATTTGTGTCTGCTAAATGACTAAAATGTAAATTTAAAATGTCAATTTCTTTTTTTTACTTATGATCAGGTCCCCTGGATACCAATGACATGAGATGGGTCCTTGGGTCAGAAATGTCAAATCCACGGAATAAATATTGTTATTTTATTTTGCTCTCTAATTTATTACATTTCTTACATTTGTCTAAAGATCTGAAACCATTCTGTGTGCCGCATATGCGATAATTGAGGCTATTAGGAAGGGGACAAATACTTTTTCACAGCACTTTAATCCTTGTGACACTTGCCAGTCGTCTTTAGGCAACAATAAAACCAATGTGCATAATGTTTTTTATTATTCAGTCATTTTAAAACATATTTTTCTAAGCCTAAATTTCCCACAATAATAGGTCACCCAAACTATCTTGGTGTGGTAATGAGAACTGTCAATTAGCTATGATGTGCCCCCATTTTCCTCTAGCCCAGGGTTTCAAACTGTGGGTCACAAGTTATAGGGGAGAGATAAGGAGAATGGTTACCCTCACGTGACTTACTACTAAGAGAACATTCTCAACTGGTTGAAAATAGGACGATAAATTTAAAACACTTACTCCAAAACTAAGGATGGACATATTTATTACTTTCATTGTGTTTATTCAATGCCCTCTTGTGCACATTGCATATAATAACCTAGAGAGTGTGCCCAACCACCATGTTACTCCTTTAAGTCTCACCACATGCATTAGCACAGCTACCAAGAATGTACAGCCCTACTTTATCAACCCCCCTCCTAACAAACTCATCTTTGCATATAAAAAAGCAACAAAGTTAAATCACACTTTAAGACATAGAGTACTGCATGTAGCATAGATGCTAGTGATTGACAAATACCAGACAGATGAGACATCTTTTTATGTAATCCATATCCATAATATTTGTGACAACATATTTTCTGTTGACTTGGCTCTGTACGCCACAATTTTATGTTTGTAATCAAACAACTTCCTGGTGGTTTAAATGCATATTCTCAGGTATTTTTATATTTGGTTTCACCATGTAGAAATTACACTTTGTATGCATGGTCCCCCGATTTCATGCACTGTAACATTCGGGACTAATGGCTTCACAGGTGTCAGGTGTGTTCAATGGCTTCCTTAGTGCAGGTATAAGAGAGCTAGTCTTGATTCTAGGCTTTCAGTTGCCTTTGGAGTGTTATTTGCGTTTGTCAACATGCAAACCAGAGTTGTGCCAATGAAAGTCAAGGAAGCCATTTTGAGGCTGAGAAATGAGCAGAAAAGAGTCAGTAGCATAGGCAAAAATTTAGGCTTACCGAAATCAATTGTTTAGAACATCATTAAGAAGGAGAGTAGAATGTCCCGAATTTCAATACCCATATTTCAACTCTCCTATTATGTTTGGCATCAATTTGACCCCATTCAGTGTTTGACATCTCTTATAAACCAGTTAACCTTTTTTTCATCATGATACTGAATGATTTAAAAAGATATATATTTTGATGGGATTAAATGGTAAACATGCAATAAACATAATGCTATGTTTTCAGAAGTCCTGTACCAACTTTGTGTTGTATGGGCTTATTTTGACCCTCTGTAACTTTATAAAATGTCAGAAAATAAACAACCATTTTTATTTGTATCTCAGATTTCTTTTTTGATGATTCTGGTGTTTTTTTCCATATAGGTGCCAAACTTTCAATTTGTGTACCTCAAGCTCTAAAATGAAATGTTTCTCACAGAGTTTTCATATTTACGGATAAAAGGCTAGTCAACTGGGTGACACTAAGAAAGCAATGCAAAAAGTGTAAACATTTTTATTTTGCAATAATTTTGCATTTATTTAGCTAAATAATATTTGGCTAAATAATATAACATAAAAGCGGTCTTGAACTCTTAACCTAATAGGAGGGTTAAATATATGCATTTTTATTGTTTTGTCTAGTTATTAATCACCAGTCCATGCAGCCTATTCATGCCTCCCTTGCTCCTTACACAAAGGTTTCTCACCACAATGAAGAACCCTGTCCAGCAAATCTGAAAAACTCTTCAAGAGGCAGGCTTGCATGTGTCAGTGACTATGGTCTGCAGAAGACTTCAGGAACAGAACTACAGAGGCTACAAAGCACAATGCTCACCACTAGTAACCTGCAAAAACAGGATGGCCCCAGAAAAGAGCCTTCAGAATTCTGTAAAAAGGTCTTGTGGACAGATGAGACTAAGATTGCCTTGTATCAGAGTGATGGCAAGGAGAAAGGTATGGCAAAATGCTCCAAACTCATTGGATCATTGGTATCCCACAGCAAGACAGCAATCCCAAACATAAACAGGGGCTCTCTTTCTTAATGATTGATTTTCAGCTATTTACTTCAGTAGGCCTGTTGTTTAGCTTCTTTGACATTCATTGGCACAAAACCTCTGGTCCTTGTTGACAAAGGCCAATAACTCCAAAGGCACCCAAAAGCCTAGAACAGGAGTGTCAAACTGAATTCCCAGGGGTCCTTGGTGTCTACAGGTTTTTATGGTTTCCTTTCAATCAGCTGTCAATTTAGGCTTCGAGAACAAGGTGTGTCGATTATTTAGCCAATTAATTACTTAAATGAACCACTTGTGCTCAGAACATCCAGAAAACCAGGAGATGCTGCGGCCCTCCAGGACTGGAGTTTGACACCTGTGGCCTAGAATCAAGACTAGATAGTGGGGCGGCCTGTAGCGTAGTGGTTAAGGTAAATGACTGGGACACGCAAGGTTGGTGGTTCTAATCACGGTGTAGCCACAATAAGATCCGCACAGCCGTTGGGCCCTTAACCCTGCATTGCTCCAGGGGAGGATTGTCTCCTGCTTAGTCTAATCAACTGTATGTCGCTCTGGTTAAGAGCATCTGCCAAATGACAATAATATATAGTGTAGGTAGTGCAAGCGCTTTCACTGAGTATACATGCAATTGAATACAGTCAGATAAGGCAGAAACATCATGTCCTCTGAAATAGGGGGACTACTGTATGTATAAAATGTGCTGTCATTTCTTCATTGTGAAACCAAAATGTATTTAAAAGACCCCACCAATAAAAGCTGAGAATATGCTGTTTAAAAATCTAAAATTGTGCAGCCATGTATATTTATATATACACTCACTGAGCGCTTAATTAGGAACACCTGTACACCCACATAGTCATGCAATTATCTAATCAGCCA